>NW_027176483.1:20848095-20990595 GCF_023349555.1 Cebidichthys violaceus | reverse complement strand
CTGTCCGCTCCGGTGGTCTCCAACCAGAGGTCGCCCCCTTTATCTGTCCCTCGAATATCGGGGGTCACAGTGACGCTGCTCCCCTGCGCTCAGATCGGCGCTCCGCCGCTCTCCGCTCCGCCGCTGCTACTGCTGCTGCTGCTACTGCTGCTGCTGGCCAGACAATGGAGGCGCTCAGTGCGCAATCCTGGATCATAAATACAGACAGGACAGGAGACAGTGTACGGCGTTCAGTGGCATTCATTCATAATCAAGGGCATGAGGGCTTCGGAAGTGGTCTGCAGTGTTACCCGTGAAGCCTTTTTGAATCGGGGTGTGAGGTGTGGCAGTGGACACCGGGTACAGGTCTCTTTACAGCCCAGAACGAGCCGGGATTTTGATTTTGTGGTTTTCACTATGAATTGTGATTTTGAGCAAAGAAATCTCAGGACTTCATTTAGAAGTAAAAATGAAATCATGATAAAAGTCATGATTGTTGTCTTAATTGAGGAATAGAAATAGAGCTACCTTGTATTACCCATGACCCCCCTACACACACACACACACACACACACACACACACACAGCCAGGCCTTCAGACAGCATATTGTACTCATTATCAAGTTATGCACAGATTTTTCCACCATATGCTAAATTATTGGGATTACTGGCTCACATGTTTTGTTTGGGATTACTTAGTCTAATCCTGAGCGTGTGTGTGTGTGTGTGTGTGTGTATGTGTGTGTGTGTGTGTGTGTGTGTGTGTGTGTGTGATCATCAAGCTGTTTTTGGCTCTTTGTTTCATCACAATAGCACACAGTCAGTCTTGACTTCTAGTTCTCCAAACCCAATCAGGTAAACTGTGGTAAAGCATTTATTTACTGCAGTAGATCCATCCTGCTTTAATGACAACAGGACATGGTCCCCTCTCTGCTCCTCAAGCATTCAAACACACACACACACACACACACACACACACACACACACACACACACACAATCAACTGAAACGGTTATAATATATAAAACCACAAAGGGAAAATACATAAGCCCGCCTGTCGTTATCACAGTTGGTCTAACTCAAGGAATCCTGTAATAGTTAGAACGTTTCTAGACCGTCCTCACACACACAGTCTTCTTAAAGGGGACGCATGAAAAACCTTTTCACTGTTTGTGAACATACATCCAGATTACCCCCCCCCCCCCCCCCCCCCCCCCCCCCCCCCCCCCATGGCATCAGAAATACCTTTTCAAAGGTGCGCCATATTTTTGACTCACAAACCAATCAGAGAGCAGAGTGAAGCCAATGCAGAAGTGTCTTAAAAGTTGCATTCTCTCTACTTACCAGCAGGGTGCGACTCCTCCATTTGCAAAAAGAAGTACAATTGCATGGACCAAATAATAGACCATAAAGCAGAGTATGCTTTAAGGCCTGCTTACTGTGATTGACAGGTCGCTGCTGCTACCAGAGCCGTATACGGCGTCTCTAACAAATTAACAAATTTCCCCTTGTGGGATTAATAAAGTATCTCTCTATCTATCTATCTATCTATCTATCTATCTATACGTCACTCCTCCACATTCCAAATATGGTAACTTCCATTCATCGGTTGCAAAAAGTCAAGATGGCGATGTCCTTAATCCAAGACTTGAGGCTTCATGACTGCAGTCCATAGAGTAGCGGTTGACGTCACGATGACTACTTCCACTTCTTATATACAGTCTATGGAGCAGACTGGGCCTTTTTGGAAGGAGGTCTTAGAGAGACAGGGGCTAAAACAGAGTGTTTCAGACAGAGGGTGAAGTCTACATGTCAAAGTATCCTTGGTCTCCCACCAGTGTATGAATGTGTGCGTGTGTGTGTGTGTGTGTGTGTGTGTGTGTGTGTGTGAATGTGTGAACGCTGGCTTGTGTTGTAAGGCACTTTGAGCATGCGTGGATTATTAAACGGGCCTACCGAGTAAAGGTCCAAGGGCCCAAAGTGTCAGGGAACCCCCTGGTCCACACCTACAAAATGTCTCTCAAAGCGACACATACCAACCAGGACAAAGACTTAAAAAGACCACAAAGAAACATAAAACGACTACAAAGAGATACAAAAAGACTATGAGACCAAAACAAATACAAAGAGACACAAAAAGACTATGAGACCAAGACAACTACAAAGAGATACAAAAAGACTATGAGACCAAGACAACTACAAAGAGATACAAAAAGACTATGAGACCAAATGACTACAAAGAGATACAAAACAGCTGCAACAAGACACAAAAAGACTCACAACTATGTAAAGAGGCAAAATGACTACAAAGAGATATAAAACAACTACAAAAAGACACAAACTTACGACAAAGAAACACAAAACAGCTTCAAAGAAACAAAAAGTTTACAAAGAGATACAAAAGAGCTGCAGAGACACAAAAAGACATACAAATGAAAAGAGGCAAAATGACTACAAAGAGACAAAAACAACTACAAAGAGATGCAAAACGACTACAATAAGGGACTACAGACAAAACATTAACTAGACCAAAGGCCAAAACAATTGCAAAGTGAAACAAAACAAATACAAAGAGACACAAAATGACCACAAAGGGATGCGTAACGACTACAAAGAGACACAAAACAACAACAAAAAGAGGCTAAACAGGGGCCCATTGTCTCATAAGTGGTTTCTAAGACTAGAAAACATGTATTTACTCATGATAGTTTAACCCCAGAAAGAAGAGAGAGGCTCAAATAAAACACCAAAACAGAGACTTTGCTTTTTAAATGGTGTTAAGTTGAAAAAGTATCTTCTTCTACACCACAATGGTATTCACTGATTTCACTGAAACCAATATATGTAATTTATGATGTGCTTTAATGTAATGGCATTCAATTCTATCACTGCAGGTGGCATGTGCCCATCTCTAAAAACTCTTTAAACTGATCAACACTGGCACTAATGGCTCAGATAGATCATTAACTGTGAAATAAACTGTCTAAACTGTGAAAGATGTAATGAAGTCAAATATTGCTTTGAATTAAATAGAGACTTTATTGCATCTCAGTGGCTGTGTATGGTTATTCCACTCTTAATGTTCAGTTAATGGCTGCAAGCTATGACAATATTTACAGGCCAATGAGTTTATGGCATTTTGTTTTATCCGTCTCCTGAGACGCTGCGTCTGGGGGACAAACCGTTAGTCCCACAGTCTGTCCCCCAGGGAGCTTCGGCGATGCTGTGCTGACACCCTATGGTGCAGCGCAGTATTACCGCCTCACTGTAACAGGACTGGATCCAGTCACTAAACAGTAAACAGTCTTAATGCGTTTCTGTCCACTTCAATGTCCATGATGTGTCGTCCCCCCCCCCCCAAACTGTTTGAAGGAAACACACTAACTCAGATAAGAAGATTGACACCACTTAGTTTAGCTTAGCACACGTCCGTGCCAGTAGAGAAGCAGGGGAAACAGCGAGCCTTACAATAATTAAAAACAGGAGGCAGAAGTAGCATTTATGCCTGATATCAAACAATCAACTATCACGATATAGAAACAAAGGGAAGAGACAAAAGCCAGAGTTAGATTCAGTTGTTTATTTAGTTTTTAGTGAATTACTCCCTCATCTAAATAATACAAATAAGCAAAAGTGAAAAATGTTTTCATGAAAAGAAAAGAAACTCACACTGAGGAGGACAGCACTGCCACTACATTATCATTCTGGATTGTCTTGATTCACATGAATCGACAATAAAACCACCACAGACACATGCAGGCCTGTTTCTCACAGCTGACATTTTGACTTCTCACAGCAGGAAAAGTGTCAACGATGGAATGAACGTCGGCTGCTTTGAATTCAGGCTCCTGGTATTCGGCTCGCTGGCTCGTTGGTGTTACTAGTAACGCCTGTGCTTTTGAAGTCAAAAGGTCTGCTGTTAGAGAGGCCTGTTTACATACAATCCCACATTCAATCATCGTCTTCCTTTTGGTTTTCACTCAAGTGATCCCTGAAGATACGTCTCATCTCAGAAGAAGCAAAACTCTTCGTGTGCAATATGCTCTAAAACGCCGCATCACCGTGACGTCGGCCTCTGATCAAGCCGCAAGCAAATCGTAATGAGAGTCACGGTGACGTTCCCTCAGACGGTCTACGGCCCTCTCGGCAGCAGAACTTTCCCAGGATTCATCAGGTTCCTCGGGTCGAAGGCGTCCTTGAGACGCCGCATGAGCCGGACGGCCACGGGTCCCACCTCCTCACCCAGCAGCGCTCTCTTCCCCAAGCCCACTCCGTGCTCCCCTGTGCAGGTACCGTCCATGGCCAGGGCTCGCCTGGAGGGGGAAACCAATCACACGGCCTTACCGACGGCACAACATTCGTGGGCGTGTCTGCAACGACCGCTGCCGCGCAGCGCGACAGAATGAACGCAAAACACATCCGGCCAACCGCCCGTCTATGAATCGATTTGCCACTATCACTGTAACCGGTACGGAATCTTCTCCGCTGTGCCGGCGCCCTTCAGCAGCTTAAGCTTCGTTTATACTGGTGCAAAATGAACTGTGAGGAATCAGAGAGACGACGAGTGTAACCCAGAGATATGCTGTTAGACTGCAGGAGTGAGCGGCAGAAAGCCATAAAACAACCTCCACAATGACGAGGAGGGATTGTAATAACCTGTAAACTCATATTCATGGACTACTTTACTTTACCTTCATACAAGATCTGTAAAGAAAACACTAAGTATAAACTAAGCTCCAGACTGATCCAGGTGCAGCCGGGTGTTTTTAAAAACAGATTTTGAGACGCTTGCGGCGCCATATTGCAAAATGAAACCCTTTCCGAACAGATAACGCAAAACTTTTCAAAACTTGTAACTTTAGTCGTGAGCTTCAGGACTCGTGGAGGTTTCTGTTACCTGGCCAGTCTCTCGACGAAGAGGTGGACCCTGTGCAGCTCCTCGGGGTCACCGGGGTCCACCACCATCAGACAGTGGAAGTTACCGTCGCCCACATGACCCACTATGGGACCTGAAGGTACAGCAGATAGCATCGTTCTTTATTGAACTTGTATTCCATCCCTTCTCTCATGATGGAGCCATTGAAGCTCTACGTGAGAATCTATTTTTATGTTTATGACGAAAAAAAACACATAAGATGTTGCATTTTGTAAATACACTGCATAAATGAATAATAGAACGTTTACTCAACTGTCATGTGGTTGTAATGTATCCCTAGGAGGTCTATTTTCTCGAGCAATAATGCGTTATTAACATTATTAACAGTTGACATGAACACCATTGATATTTTTCTCTGCAGTGCACTCACCCGTAAGCCTGTTCTCAATCAGGTCCTCCTTTGTCTCCACTAGGATTTGAGGCAGGCGAGACAGAGGGACACACACGTCTGTGGCGTAAGCCTGCGGGACGGACACATGGACATGGACACACACACACACACACAGACACACACACACACACACACACACACACACACACACACACACACACACACACACACACACACGTCACTATGGGGAACATCACTTCAACTTAGATTCATTTCCTGAGACATACTCAACGCCTTATCCTAACCTAACCCTCAACTTAACCAAACCTAAACTTCCCAATTGCAGACAAGGCTTTTGTCCCGTTCTTCAGTCTGAAATGTGTCCCTGAAGGTGGAACGAGGAGTTGTTTTGGTGGTGAAATGTGGCATCTTAATTTTCCTGAACCTGCTCTGCATACTTATCAAGCATCATAAAATGTTATTGTTGTCATACGTTTGTGTCTTAAGATCTGTTGGACGTTTCAGTGGTAAAACTAGCGGGTGACTGTCTTTACCTTACAGCCTGGTCTGAGAGCCAGACTGGCGTACCAGGCGTCATGACGGGCTTTCCACAGTCGCTCCCGTGTCTCTGCATCTCTAGCCCACTGAAAACCCGAACCGCCATTACTCTGAGTGATGTCCTCTGTGGAGAGACACACACACACACACACACACACACACACACACACACGTTTGTTTTTTGCTTTTGAAAAACCCCTGTGAGCGCAACCGTTTGGCTTTTAGTCGTTAGCGAACCAACAATGATTTACACACACACACACACACACACACACACACACACACACACACACACACACACACACACACACACACACACACACCTGCTGTGTTGACCTGCTCCTGCAGGCTTCCCTCAGAGCCGTGGAACTCCAGGAACAAACTCGGGGTCACGGCGTAGGACAGAGAGCTGAACCTGTTGCACGCGTCGATCATCACGTCATCCAGGAACTCTGAATGACACACAACATGAGTCACAACGCACAGAGTCACAACGCACAGAGTCACAACAGAGTCACAACAGAGTCACAACGCACAGAGAGTCACAACACACAGAGTCACAACAGAGTCACAACACAGAGAGTCACAACACACAGAGTCACAACACACAGAGTCACAACAGAGTCACAACACACAGAGTCACAACACACAGAGTCACAACAGAGTCACAACACACAGAGTCACAACACACAGAGTCACAACAGAGTCACAACACACAGAGTCACAACACACAGAGTCACAACACACAGAGTCACAACGCACAGAGAGTCACAACACACAGAGTCACAACAGAGTCACAACACAGAGAGTCACAACGCACAGAGTCACAACAGAGTCACAACACACAGAGTCACAACGCACAGAGAGTCACAACACACAGAGTCACAACGCACAGAGAGTCACAACACACAGAGTCACAACACACAGAGTCACAACACACAGAGTCACACAACGCACAGAGAGTCACAACACACAGAGTCACACACAGAGTCACAACACACAGAGAGTCACAACACACAGAGTCACAACGCACAGAGAGTCACAACACACAGAGTCACAACACACAGAGTCACAACGCACAGAGAGTCACAACACACAGAGTCACAACGCACAGAGATTCACAACACACAGAGTCACAACGCACAGAGTCACAACGCACAGAGTCACAACGCACAGAGAGTCACAACACACAGAGTCACAACGCACAGAGAGTCACAACACACAGAGTCACAACGCACAGAGAGTCACAACGCACAGAGAGTCACAACACACAGAGTCACAACGCACAGAGATTCACAACACACAGAGTCACACAACGCACAGAGAGTCACAACGCACAGAGTCACAACGCACAGAGAGTCACAACACACAGAGTCACAACGCACAGAGTCACAACGCACAGAGAGTCACAACACACAGAGTCACGATGCACAGAGAGTCACAACACACAGAGTCACAACGCACAGAGAGTCACAACACACAGAGTCACAACGCACAGAGTCACAACACACAGAGTCACACAACGCACAGAGAGTCACAACACACAGAGTCACAACGCACAGAGAGTCACAACACAGAGTCACAACACACAGAGTCACAACACACAGAGTCACACAACGCACAGAGAGTCACAACACACAGTCACAACGCACAGTCACAACGCACAGAGAGTCACAACACACAGAGTCACAACGCACAGAGTCACAACACACAGAGTCACAACGCACAGAGTCACAACACACAGAGTCACAACGCACAGAGTCACAACGCACAGAGAGTCACAACGCACAGAGTCACAACGCACAGAGAGTCACAACACACAGAGTCACAACGCACAGAGAGTCACAACACACAGAGTCACGACGCACAGAGAGTCACAACACACAGAGTCACAACGCACAGAGAGTCACAACACACAGAGTCACAACGCACAGAGAGTCACAACACACAGAGTCACGACGCACAGAGAGTCACAACACACAGAGTCACAACGCACAGAGAGTCACAACACACAGAGAGTCACAACACACAGAGTCACAACGCACAGAGAGTCACAACACACAGAGTCACAACGCACAGTCACAACGCACAGAGTCACAACGCACAGAGTTACAACACACAGAGTCACACAACGCACAGAGTCACACAACGCACAGAGTCACAACACACAGAGTCACAACGCACAGAGAGTCACAACACACAGAGTCACAGCACACAGAGTCACAGCACACTATAACCACGGTGTGACGTGCGCAGCTGTGATCACGGTCGTCGTCTCCTCACCGATGCGAGCGATGGGGACTCCCGCTTGCAGGATCTGCACTGTGCTGTCCACAGCTGCCTGGACGGAGGGGAACGAGCACACGGCCGACACCGTGGCCTCCGGGATGCCGTACAGGCGCAAGGTAGTCTTGGTGATGATCCCCAGGGTGCCCTCTGACCCCACAAACAGGTTGGTCAGGTTGTAGCCCGCTGCCGTCTTCCTACAGATCCATGAAGAGAAGAGAAGAAAGGGTCAACGCATGAGGCGCTGTTCCATATCTGCGGGTGCCAACAGCCCACGCGTACCTGGGACGTCGGCCCTTCCCGGCCGTGTGAACGACGCTCCCATCGGCCAGCACGACCTCGAGGTTCATGACGTTTTCCCTCATGGTTCCATAACGCACCGCGTTGGTGCCAGACGCACTGGTGGCAGCCATGCCACACAGAGACGCATCGGCCCCGGGGTCTGAGACGGTAACAGAACACTGTAACCCTGTCACACTGTTTAAGACAGTACGGCGCTTTTGAGAAAATATTCAATTGCGTTTATTTGAACTTATATTGCAATATGATTCGGGATAATAGAGGGAATGATCATTTTTACATCGTTACTCTGTTTCATTAAAAAAAAGGATTAAATTTGTACCAAACAAAGATATGTTCTTCAGTGTGTAGAACATAGGCTGGGACAATATTTTATTTATTTGTTGCACCGTGTTGATTGTTTATGTAACATTCCTTGTATGTGCAAATAAACGGTTCTGATTCTGATTTTGAAAAAATTACAATGTGCAGCCTTACAAGACAGAGCCTGACCTAAAATTCAAAATTTCTCAAAAATATGATTCACGGCAACGGCTGAGCCGGCGGCACGCAGCTAACTGTGCTAACAGCGCTAACAGCGCATACGACAGCAACAGCGCGGAAGCTCTGATTACAGCACAAACAGGTGCTAAGGTAGACATTACTTCACTATATGTATAAAGCAAACTGTCTGCTGATATGTTTGTGCTCTGAATCCCAATATATGTCTATTTAACAGCTGTTATCTCTATTTGTTGACTTAATCTTAACCTTAATCTGATTGGTCGAGGAGATACAGGAGGAGACGTATCTAACTTACCGTCAGAAGTACACGTACTTAACCAGCACCGATAAAAAGGTCGTTTATGAAACAGTGTTTCCTTCGTGACTTGATTTAGATCAAACATCAGCCTGGTTGATGCTGTCAACGAGCTGTTCTTTAACATATGGGGCTGAACCGAGAGCGTGACTGACCCACAGGAAACCACAGGCCGGTGTCTCGCAGGTAGGCGTTGAGGGCCTTCCGAGTCACACCGGGCTCGACCGTCACGTCAAAGTCGTCCTGGTGGAGATCCAGAACCTGGTCCATGTTCCTCAGACTGAAGCACACGCCACCCTAAGGGCAGAAGAAAGACACGCGTAGACACATATTTAGTGTACTTAGTGTATTGGTGGGTGATCTTGAGAAACTAGCAAGAGTAGGCTAGATTTTTAGAAACCTAAAAACCCAGCCCAGTGTCGCTAACTCTTTTCCAATGAAAGTAGCTAACAGCGCTAGCTCCAAAAGTGGCTAAATGTAGTGAGAAAGTCGCCAAGTTGTCACCATTGACAACCCGTCCCAAAGCCACTCCCACAAAATAATAATTATTATGAACTTAAACAATAAACATGGCTGTTGTTAGCAGCACTCACAGCTGTTAAGCTAGCTGCTTGTGGAAGACTCAAGTCCACTTTCACTAAACATAATTATGCAAAAAGTCGTACCACATTTGCTTATTTTTGCTCAAAACAAACCTAAAAGTCCACATAATACTGTACAACACATTACTTTAATTACTGCTCCTATTTCCAAACAGTTAAGACACACACACACACACACACACACACACACACACACACACACACACACACACGGGGGCTTCCTCTCTCTCACCTTGACTGCGCTGACTCCTCCCTCCAGGCCAGTTCCGGTGCCAAAGGGGATGATGGGAAGGCGGTGGCGGCTGCAGATTTTGGCCAGGGCGCTGACCTCCTCCACACAACGGGGAAACAGCACCACATCTGGGGGGCAACTAATGGACGGCAGCAAAAGCAATGCTCGCTCACCGTTCTCCATATTTCTCCAGTGAACAGAACCTTTTGTTATCGCCGCTTGTGATGGCCATTTAAAGGAAGTATCAATAAAGAGTACTTTATTGATACTTCCTGGTCCATGTGAGGAGATGTCCTCCAATCCCAGCAGACATGAAGGGTTCACACCTTTTAGTTCTGTCGAATAGGCCGAGCTGCATCCGTACTTATCAGTGTTTCTGTATAAACTAACCAGTGTTTTCATACAAACAATGGATGACTATTTGTAATGCAAAGGAGGTCATTCAGAGAATTATCCAATGCTACAGCTTCACCTAGCACTGTGGAACTTTATCTCCTCTTTAAAGTGGGAAGCCCACTGGCTTTAAACCCTGAACCCTCAGGGACGTGATGTCACCAGGTAAAGGTGAGCGTCTGAGTCTGAAAGAGCTTGAAATCAAGGCGGGTTGATTTTGATCAGTTCATTTGAATTCATGGTTTAGGACCATAGACTGGACATAAGAAGTGGATGTGTTCCTTGTGACGTCACCCATTGGTTCGTGGACTGATGTTATGAAGCCTCGAGTTCGGTGATTATGCCGTCGCCATCTTGACTTTTTACAACCATATTTAGACCGCGGAGGAGTGACGTAGAGGCGCGGTATCTGGTAGCAGCAGCGACCTGTCAATCACCTTGTAGCCCCGCCCTAAAGCATCCCCTGCTTTATGGTCTGTTTGACTCTAAATGGACCATAATGTACTAAATGAACATCATGCTGTAGTGAAGAAGACTGTAAACTAGAGATTGAGACCATAAACTCATGTTTACAATGTTTACTGAGGGAATAAATCAAGAGAGAAGTAGAATCATTTTAGACTAGACTTCTATACAACCAGAGGAGTCGCCCCCTGGTGGACACTAGAGAGAATGCAGCTTTAACACACTTCCGCATTGGCTTCACTCGGCAGAACCGGAGCTCACCGCCTGTTTAGGACGATGAAAAATGAGACGCGGTTTTAACTCAAACTTAAGATTATAATAGTCCTATTGTACGGAACCACCACTACTTACGACGGTGTGCAAAACTCTGACGACTTGGTGCGTAGGTTGTGTGTGGTCGAGAAAGAGTGTGTGTGACGGTCACTGTGAGGTTAGCAGTAACGTAGCGGTGAACATAGCAGTACAGTGTGCGTACAGTTTAGTTGTAACTCCTCAAGTCCTTTACAACGCGTTTGTTTATTTTTGTAAATCTTTTTTATTGATAAAATAAAAACTAAACTTTATTTGAATAACTTCTCTATCTTTCGTAGGTTGCTTTTAAGAAGAAGAAAAAAAAGGAACAATTCAAATTGTAAATCGGGTGAGGATTGAAAGATCAAAGATTTGATTTTTTTTAGCTATATTGCAGAATTGCAGACTTATGGAAAGTGATCATAAATGGCTAAACATGTCTGCAGAGAGCCCTAATGGTGAACTCTACTCAGTTAACTACATTATGTCTCAAGAAAATCCCAAAGCCCAAGGCTGTTGTTAATGTATTCTCTTGGGATAACATGTTATTTTTTTGTATACTATTGAAAACACCATAAACACACAATATTATGAGTGCGTGAGACAGACCTGTGTACGGACTCGTCTTTGCCGTGTTGCTCTCTGACAGCTTCACCCAATGAGACGCCGTCCTCGCCACATATAGACCTGAAAGCAGACAGCACGCTGTCCACAATGGCACCCTGTGCAGACACACACACACACACACACACACACACACACACACACACACACACACACACACACACACACACACACACACACAGTGATGGAGGGTGAGTCATCCCAAGAGAGTGGGAGGAAGAGATAGAATATAACATGGTGCACTCGAACAGAACAATACAATGAACATGGGCCTAGATATGTTAGGATGTTTCTCTTTATGTCGAGAGGAAATGTCCAACTCCTTTCAAACCATAGACTTTACATAAGAAGTGGACATAGTCACCATGATGTCACCTGTTGCTTTGTTGAATATCATTTTGAAGCCTTGCGTTCTGCTTTCTGGTCTGTTTGACTCTAAATGGAGCATAATGTACTAAATGAACATCATGCTGTATTGAAGAAGACTGTAAACTAGAGATTGAGACCATAAACTCATGTTTACAATGTTTACTGAGGGAATAAATCAAGAGAGAAGTAGAGTCATTTTAGACTAGACTTCTATACAACCAGAGGAGTCGCCCCCTGGTGGACACTAGAGAGAATGCAGCTTTAAGTCACTTATACATTGACTTCACTGATTGCATGTACATGCTGCGGCCAGTAGCTCCCATGTATTTCACTTTTTTTTCGTGTTTACCACTAATGGCATATGGCACAATACATTCATCACCATCGGAAAAGGAAGCGTGGGGATTGGGGCCGACCAACCAGCCAGACCTGCAATACCAAACACCACCAAAGGGCCCCAAGGGCAGGTAGCGTGAGTTATGACCACCATGTCATTACGTTGCGTGCTTTATTAACTACGTCACTGGGTTACTAACTGGATTTATCAACGCTAGCTAACGTCACGCACAGGAGCAAAAGTAACAAGCTAACACTGTCTCTGCTGTCCAACTTAAAGTAACATGCTAACACTGTCTCTGCTGTCCAACTTAAAGTAACACGCTAACACTGTCTCTGCTGTCCAACTTACAGTAACAGGCTAACACTGTCTCTGCTGTCCAACTTAAAGTAACAGGCTAACACTGTCTCTGCTGTCCAACTTAAAGTAACAAGCTAACACTGTCTCTGCTGTCCAACTTACAGTAACAAGCTAACACTGTCTCTGCTGTCCAACTTAAAGTAACAGGCTAACACTGTCTCTGCTGTCCAACTTACAGTAACAAGCTAACACTGTCTCTGCTGTCCAACTTAAAGTAACAGGCTAACACTGTCTCTGCTGTCCAACTTACAGTAACAAGCTAACACTGTCTCTGCTGTCCAACTTAAAGTAACAAGCTAACACTGTCTCTGCTGTCCAACTTAAAGTAACAGGCTAACACTGTCTCTGCTGTCCAACTTAAAGTAACAAGCTAACACTGTCTCTGCTGTCCAACTTAAAGTAACAGGCTAACACTGTCTCTGCTGTCCAACTTACAGTAACAAGCTAACACTGTCTCTGCTGTCCAACTTAAAGTAACACGCTAACACTGTCTCTGCTGTCCAACTTACAGTAACAAGCTAACACTGTCTCTGCTGTCCAACTTAAAGTAACAGGCTAACACTGTCTCTGCTGTCCAACTTACAGTAACAAGCTAACACTGTCTCTGCTGTCCAACTTAAAGTAACAGGCTAACACTGTCTCTGCTGTCCAACTTACAGTAACAAGCTAACACTGTCTCTGCTGTCCAACTTACAGTAACAGGCTAACGCTGTCTCTGCTGTCCAACTTACAGTAACAGGCTAACGCTGTCTATGCTGTCCAACTTACAGTAACAGGCTAACGCTGTCTCTGCTGTCCAACTTTCAGTAACAGGCTAACGCTGTCTCTGCTGTCCAACTTACAGTAACAGGCTAACGCTGTCTCTGCTGTCCAACTTACAGTAACAGGCTAACGCTGTCTCTGCTGTCCAACTTACAGTAACAAGCTAACGCTGTCTCTGCTGTCCAACTTAAAGTAACAAGCTAACGCTGTCTCTGCTGTCCAACTTACAGTAACAAGCTAACGCTGTCTCTGCTGTCCAACTTAAAGTAACAAGCTAACGCTGTCTCTGCTGTCCAACTTAAAGTAACAAGCTAACGCTGTCTCTGCTGTCCAACTTACAGTAACAAGCTAACACTGTCTCTGCTGTCCAACTTAAAGTAACAAGCTAACACTGTCTCTGCTGTCCAACTTAAAATAACAAGCTAACACTGTCTCTGCTGTCCAACTTAAAGTAACAAGCTAACACTGTCTCTGCTGTCCAACTTAAAGTAACAAGCTAACACTGTCTCTGCTGTCCAACTTAAAATAACAAGCTAACACTGTCTCTGCTGTCCAACTTAAAATAACAAGCTAACACTGTCTCTGCTGTCCAACTTAAAGTAACAAGCTAACACTGTCTCTGCTGTCCAACTTACCCTGGCGGTGTTTTCTGTGTTAATGCTGCGGCACTGCAGGAGGCAGTACCGATGAGAAAGCAGCCGTCGACTCGGTGTCAAGCCAAGCAACATTTTAGTGTCAATGAAATATGTCACTGACTGGCTGACAGCTAAATAACACAGACAGTCTTTAGTAAACATCTGGCAAAACTTCCGGTTAATTATTTTCAGAATAAAACAAAACTATACTATTGTCCAGCGTAATCTCAAACAATTATACTTAAAGTATAAACAGTACAATATTTGAAACTGACATGTAGTAGAGTAGAACCATAAAGTAGCATAAAATAGAAATACTCGAGTAAAATACAAGTACCTTAAAATTGTACTTAAGTACAGTGCTCGAGTAAATGTACTGAGTTACTTTCCACCACTGCTGTTCAGTTTTATTGCACCCTTTATTGCTGTTGTTTAAGCAAGACAGCAACTTTTTAAAATTAACTTTTTCTTACGTTCTTTGTTGAGATGTTCTCATGTAATGTGGACATTTGAAACCTCTGGTGCGCATTCAATGATAACTGTCTATTCACTGACGTAAGAGACATCTTGTGTCCAGTCAAATGAAACACAAATATTTGCATAATCATTCTGGGTTTTTCAATGACAGAGATGGAGTTGATGTAATTGTAAGAATGTCTAATTTAGGCAACACACTTTTTTCAACATTTATTTTATAAGACACAATAACTGTTCCAGAGAGGGTATTTTAACGTAAGCGTCAGGAACACATTAGAACCAAAATCTCTTAAACTGATATTTAGAGATCCACAACTAAATCTTGAATATATTGATGCCTGTCATTACACTGTATTAACCACAAAATGCTGTTGGAGTGGATTGTTCATTTTTCGTAGGAAGTAATAATTGTGCCGTCACATAAACGTGGATGTCTGAATAGTTCCACGTTTTGTGTTTTTAGCAAATCGCATTTTGAAGTCTACCTCGTGAGTTTCCGTTCATCTCCTCGCTAACGCTGGCGAGCTTGACGGAGGCGGAGCTAGCAGAAGGTCGCGGTGACGCCATGACGCTCTCGCGCCAGTGGGTGACGCTGCAGGGCAAAGAACAGAACCCGCCAGGTGCAGACCTCTGAGTGACATTTAGGGGAAGTGCAGGTGGAGCAGAAAGCTGTCCCTGTCAACGTCGGCCACTCTGCTGTTCTATAACGTATTCAGTCGTAAAGTAAGTCCACTGTTACCGTGACACCGTACTACATTAGGCCCACAGCAACGCCATACGTTATGAAGTCGCTTTGCGAGGCCTTATGGGTATTGTTGTCCTTGTTAGCATTACGTTAGCAGTTCAAAGTGCGACGCTGCGTATAACAAGTTAGGTCATACGTAAGGACGTCACATATCACTCGAACCATGTCTCAGATTTAAAATAAAGAGTTCGCTTGCTAATACGGTCAAGTGGACTTTATTAAGGTAACTTTAAACGACTTGTAACGGAGACACTAATCAGCAATCCAACGTAATTACTTGTTGATGACTTAAAGCCCTTGTACAATGTGTTACTGTCTAGAGGCCATGTACCCCGTGGACCTTCCGGCCGTGGTCGACACTGACCTGACGTCATCATCTGAGGAGTACCTCTCCTCTTTGGAGTCCAGGTCTGATGACAACGAGTGGTTTCACTTATCACAGACTTCAAAGGTACCATAACACTTATAATAACCTTTTCCATTTACTGATAAGAGCATGGTGGAGGTGGACATCCTTGACACGGGTACAGCCCTTCTGTCTGACGTTCGGATGTTTATGGGGGAAAGAGTACAGAGCTCCTGTTGAGGTTGTCTTCCTGTCAGGTAGCGATAACGGCACAGCATGTGAGGCGGTTGCAGCTGTTTGAGGACGACCAACCCGACTGCCCGCTGCTGGCTCTTCACCCTCCCGATGATCTGACACGAGGTTTGGGACCGAACTCGCCGTCCTTATCGGACCCCCATGAAGACAACAAGACTAATGCTCTCTGCTCTGCTTTCCAGTGGTGGCTCTGTACCTGCATGAGAAGTGGTGGCGCGTGGACGACGTCTTACGCACGTCCAGCAACTCCAGAGTCGGTTTGATTTCGGTAACTGATGTCAGCGTTTAAATGAATTTGACCCGACAGTTAGTCACTGACTCCGGTATCCTCGAGATCCTTCGTCATCTTGGGACAACAAAGATGTTTTAAACAAAACGTCGTTTTCTCAAGATGACGAGGCAATTATCTTGTTCTTTTGAGAAAACAAATACTGTTATCCTGATTTAAAGGGATATTCTTAATTTGACGGCATTCAGTCATGCTTATCTGAGTATAACAAGAAGTCCTGCCGACTTTCTTGGCTCCAGAATTTCGTATTAGAAGTTGAGAGTAGCTGATTTACATGTTTATTTATGAGACATTGTTAAAAACTTCGTTATAACATCATAATTTACTGCTGAACTTGAGATAAGTATTGTGCGACTGGGATCCTCTTCTGTTCATTAAACTACAGGCCTGTCTTTGTGGTCTACGAGGTGCGACTTTACAATTCATACGCAAATGTTTCTTGTTTTACAAGTCGGATAAAATAGTGACGTTGCTCATCATCGAGGTCATCAACGTCCAAGTAAACTCTAAAGAAAAAAAGTCAGCAACTTTTGATACTTCATGTTGGACTAAAGACACACCGCTGTGAGGCGGATGGCTCTGCACTGTAGCGGCCTGAGCTAACGTTAGCTTCGCAGAGTGACAGTTACTTTTTAGTTGTTTTGCCAGTTGACAGAGTTAAAGTTGTTTCGGCTATGAAACCAACAGTCGTGGCTTACATTTCCATTTGCCGCTGCTTGTTAAGACATCGTTTTATACGACCTATGAATCCCAGTTAAAATCGTAGCTCTTCTCCACTTTAAGGTTGTGATTTTGCCGTGCCGGTTGTTCTCATCGGTGTCCGTGTTCGGCCCAGGTGCGGTCGCTTACGGAGAGGGTGATTGTGTTCCTGCTCAGTCAGGTGGTGGAGAGGTCCTCCCAGGAGAAGGCGTTGTTCTCCCTGCACCCCCGCACCGAGAGCTGCAAACTGCTGTGGAGAGACGGCCAGGCGGTCGGCTTCTACACCATCAAACACAAAGGTAGGATGGAGGAGGAGAGTGAGAGGAGGTTGTTCTAGGATGGAGGAGGAGAGTGTGAGGAGGTTGATCTAGGATGGAGGAGGAGAGTGAGAGGAGGTTGTTCTAGGATGGAGGAGGAGAGTGAGAGGAGGTTGTTCTAGGATGGAGGAGGAGAGTGAGAGGAGGTTGTTCTAGGATGGAGAGTGAGAGGAGGTTGTTCTAGGATGGAGGAGGAGAGTGAGAGGAGGTTGTTCTAGGATGGAGGAGGAGAGTGAGAGGAGGTTGTTCTAGGATGGAGGAGGAGAGTGAGAGGAGGTTGTTCTAGGATGGAGGAGGAGAGTGAGAGGAGGTTGTTCTAGGATGGAGGAGAAGAGTGAGAGGAGGTTGTTCTAGGATGGAGGAGGAGAGTGAGAGGAGGTTGTTCTAGGATGGAGGAGGAGAGTGAGAGGAGGTTGTTCTAGGATGGAGGAGGAGAGTGAGAGGAGGTTGTTCTAGGATGGAGGAGGAGAGTGAGAGGAGGTTGTTCTAGGATGGAGGAGAGTGAGAGGAGGTTGTTCTAGGATGGAGGAGGAGAGTGAGAGGAGGTTGTTCTAGGATGGAGGAGGAGAGTGAGAGGAGGTTGTTCGAGGATGGAGGAGGAGAGTGTGAGGAGGTTGTTCTAGGATGGAGGAGGAGAGTGAGAGGAGGTTGTTCTAGGATGGAGAGTGAGAGGAGGTTGTTCTAGGATGGAGGAGGAGAGTGAGAGGAGGTTGTTCTAGGATGGAGGAGGAGAGTGAGAGGAGGTTGTTCTAGGATGGAGGAGGAGAGTGAGAGGAGGTTGTTCTAGGATGGAGGAGAGTGAGAGGAGGTTGTTCTAGGATGGAGGAGGAGAGTGAGAGGAGGTTGTTCTAGGATGGAGGAGGAGAGTGAGAGGAGGTTGTTCGAGGATGGAGGAGAGTGTGAGGAGGTTGTTCTAGGATGGAGGAGGAGAGTGAGAGGAGGTTGTTCTAGGATGGAGGAGGAGAGTGAGAGGAGGTTGTTCTAGGATGGAGGAGGAGAGTGAGAGGAGGTTGTTCTAGGATGGAGGAGGAGAGTGAGAGGAGGTTGTTCTAGGATGGAGGAGAGTGAGAGGAGGTTGTTCTAGGATGGAGGAGGAGAGTGAGAGGAGGTTGTTCTAGGATGGAGGAGGAGAGTGAGAGGAGGTTGTTCTAGGATGGAGGAGGAGAGTGAGAGGAGGTTGTTCTAGGATGGAGGAGAGTGAGAGGAGGTTGTTCTAGGATGGAGGAGGAGAGTGTGAGAAGGTTGTTCTAGGATGGAGGAGGAGAATGAGAGGAGGTTGTTCTAGGATGGAGGAGGAGAGTGAGAGGAGGTTGTTCTAGGATGGAGGAGAGTGTGAGGAGGTTGTTCTAGGATGGAGGAGGAGAGTGTGAGGAGGTTGTTCTAGGATGGAGGAGGAGAGTGAGAGGAGGTTGTTCTAGGATGGAGGAGGAGAGTGTGAGGAGGTTGTTCTAGGATGGAGGAGGAGAGTGAGAGGAGGTTGTTCTAGGATGGAGGAGGAGAGTGAGAGGAGGTTGTTCTAGGATGAAGGAGGAGAGTGAGAGGAGGTTGTTCTAGGATGGAGGAGGAGAGTGTGAGGAGGTTGTTCTAGGATGGAGGAGAGTGAGAGGAGGTTGTTCTAGGATGGAGGAGGAGAGTGTGAGGAGGTTGTTCTAGGATGGAGGAGAGTGAGAGGAGGTTGTTCTAGGATGGAGGAGGAGAGTGTGAGGAGGTTGTTCTAGGATGGAGGAGGAGAGTGAGAGGAGGTTGTTCTAGGATGGAGGAGGAGAGTGAGAGGAGGTTGTTCTAGGATGGAGGAGAGTGTGAGGAGGTTGTTCTAGGATGGAGGAGAGTGAGAGGAGGTTGTTCTAGGATGGAGGAGGAGAGTGTGAGGAGGTTGTTCTAGGATGGAGGAGAGTGAGAGGAGGTTGTTCTAGGATGGAGGAGGAGAGTGAGAGGAGGTTGTTCTAGGATGGAGGAGGAGAGTGTGAGGAGGTTGTTCTAGGATGGAGGAGGAGAGTGTGAGGAGGTTGTTCTAGGATGGAGGAGAGTGAGAGGAGGTTGTTCTAGGATGGAGGAGGAGAGTGAGAGGAGGTTGTTCTAGGATGGAGGAGGAGAGTGTGAGGAGGTTGTTCTAGGATGGAGGAGAGTGAGAGGCGGTTGTTCTAGGATGGAGGAGAGTGAGAGGAGGTTGTTCTAGGATGGAGGAGGAGAGTGTGAGGAGGTTGTTCTAGGATGGAGGAGAGTGTGAGGAGGTTGTTCTAGGATGGAGGAGGAGAGTGAGAGGAGGTTGCTCCTTCCTGCTCCTCCGTCACAGATGTATTTTTACACGTCAATTTCTAGCATTAAAAGAAATTCCCAGGCAGCAACTTCCTGGTCTGAAAAGTGAAGCTAATGCAGAAGTGCCTTAAAGCTGCATTCTCTCTAGTGTCCACCAGGGGGCAGCGACTCTGCTTGTACATGATGAAATTCTACTTCTCTCTTGATTTATTCCCTCAGTAAACATTGTAAACATGAGTTTATGGTCTCAATCTCTAGTTTACAGTCTTCTTCAATACAACATGATGTTAATTTAGTACATTATGGTCCATTTAGAGTCAAATAAAATAATGGCACCTGCAGAAATCGGATGTTTACGCGGCAAGACTCAGAGCTTAACAAGCATCCACTGAGAACCTGCATCAATTACCACAGTGCCATTTAGCAAAAAAGATCAAAAATGATACTTTTTAAGAAATGTGATGACGCTGAATTTAAAAAATGTAATTGAAAACATTTTAGGCATCCTCTGTTAAAACAGAGTAGGCTTGTAGCCTATCGGCGTTATGAATGTTGGGTTGTGCTCTATTCTACAGCTGTGTGTTGTTTACTGTGACGGTGTGCGTCGGTTGAAGCTGTAACTCGCGTACATTTCAGGCAGTCTGTGCGACGGCTGGAGCGGCCGCTGCTACCTGCTGCCTGCTCTGGACACGGTGCTGGTGAGGAGGAGCTGGAGGAGGAGAGGCCTCGGCCTTCAGATGCTGGCACATTTCTGCTCCTCGTTCCCCGCGGAGCAGTCTCTGGGAGTCAGCTCTCCGTTATCGCCCAGCATGGTGGCAGGTCAGCCCCGGTTCTCTTTAACCTCCCAAAGCCCATCGTAGTGACTCTAACAAATATCCGTTGTGTCTTTAACGCCACTGGGGGGGAGGAGCTTGTTCGGACGCGTGTCCATGCCACAAACGTTTCACTGTCCGGTGCGTTGTCTTTCTCCCGTCCACACACACCTGATTCTCATCACCAGGCACTTCCCTATATGCACTTTTAGCTCAATGCGCCACCCTGTGGTCAGTGTCAGAAGTGCTATGTGTAAACCCACCCCATGTTTCCCTTTATGGCTCCAACACCCATTTATTCCTTAATTTATATTCTTCCTTCCTTTCTTCATTTTGTATTATCTAGATGAGACTTTTGTCATATTTGGCAGACGAATGTATATTTCCTGTCATTTTTTTTTTTTTTGTCGTGATCCTGGCTGCATTGATGCCGTATGGTAATAATTAACGAAATGACTTGAAAGTGTTCACATCCCCATGCACTCCGTGATGATTCATTCGTGTTTCACGGCAGAGCAAACACCTGAAAGTCACAACACTACACAGATCAAGTCCTTCTGTTCCTCTGTGGCATTTTAATCTCAGTCCCCGAACTATTCTCCCACAATGCCACAGAGGTCGGAGGTGAAAGCTGAGCGTGACGGTGTTTGATTTTGATGCAGCGCAGACGCTCGTTCAGCCTCTTCCTTCTCTCTTCTAAATGAACTGATGCTACAGCAACAGGTTGTGTCTCCCGTGTGTCCAGTGTGCAGGAGCTTTCTGCAGCAGCACGGGGAACATCTGGAGCATCTGTACGAGGTGGAGGCTCCGGGGGGCTGGACTCAACGACGGAACATCTGGCTCAGCATCCAGCTCGGCCGCTACTCCCTCGGTGCACGTTATATTTATTGAATTCTTTAAATTTCATTTAGATGCTTTTAAGAATTTCACAGATTCGATGTCGTAGTGAAAAGCATAGCTTCACAGAGATTCCAATGTTTCTTTTGAGCTCGTCTACATTTAAAGGATGAATGAAATCCAGATCCTCTCACCACCGTAGGATGATCAGTCAGACAGTATGGATGTGGCTAACAGTGTGCTGTCCTCCCAGGTGTTCATGAGGAGAGTTCTCCAGCATCAGGAGATGGAGATGGCTCCTCTCACAAGGTGATTTCTCTCTGCTCGTGTTGAAGGAATCCCTCCAAACCTTTCCCATCAGCCTCAGCTGCACTTTGTGTTTCATGCTAATTAACACATGCAAGGTAAACGTTGCACTCAGCTAAGAGGATGTTAGCATGCTAACATTAGCGCTTAGCTCAAAGCACCGTTGCGTCACAGAGCGACAGGGGGACCTTCTCAATACCAAGTACACAAGTACGGACTTGTGTACTTGGTAGTCCAGACTCCAGATTCATAGTCCTTAGTACAGTTAAATGCACAAACATCACTATACATTCAATTTAAGAGGTACTTGTACCTCGTCTGTGTCGCGTACATCAGTTGTCAAGATAATTGCAAATCAAGGACCGTGCCTTCTTCTTTTCCGAAGCTGACTTGAGACCAGGATTCAGAAACAGCATCGACATGCTGGTCCAAATGGATGGAGACGTGAACTTGCGGTGCTGGTCTACCGGTCTTCTGGCTCGCCTCGTGGCGCCTCCTACAGGGTCACCGCAGACATCTTTGTCGTGCCACTAAGCCTCAGTTTGCAGGACTGTCCTCACACGAGGGTTCTTCCTCCTGCAGAGCCACAGAGGAGATGCTACAGTAACAGAACATGTGTCCCTAGCAGTCTCACTACCGGCCTCTACCCTGTAAGCTGTTCTCGGCGGGTACCGTGAGCGCTGACCCCCCCCCCCCCCCCCCCCCCCCCCCCGGTCACTTCCGGTCCCGCTAGCAACGTCTCACGCCTCCCAAACCGTCGGAGCACATTTTTAAGTAGGCTGAATCTTTTCAAACCGACCACAGATTTGCACTTTAGTGCAAAAACTTGAGTGTTAACATCTTGAGAGCTTAAGTGTTTAGAGAAACCAAAACACAGTAGTCCTGTAGTAAACAGGAGTTTACAGTAATGCTCCGTTCTTATTGAACCTGTCAGAGGCGTCCTTTCAGAGTGAGGCTTTTTGAGAATATACATGCCAACAAAAAGTGAACATTATGAGCTTTTTATTGTGTTCTTACATTAGCTTGTCCACCGTGTGTTGAGGACGTTTGTGCATGCTGGGATCTTAAGAGTCTCCTCTTCTCTTTTGTTTTCAAAGCAGACCTACAACTGCAGAGTGGACCCGGCCTCATTGACCCCGTGTAATGTGAACACCTACCCGGCAATCGACTCTTCAGTACAACAAATGAAAGCTTGTGATCCAAGCCGAGGAGGAAGCTCCCCGAGCAGCGAGATCTCTGGAACAGGATGTAGTCCTGCAGCCCACGCCGACGATCTGGACTCCGGACCTCCCACCAGACCGCCGCCGTCCCTGAACACAAAACACACCCGGAAATCCAACCCGCCTCTATCTGCAGAGCCTCACGGAGAGAAGCCAGAGGAGGGAACACCAAGCAGTGCCAAACGAGTCAGGAGGACATGAGGCTATACAGACACAGGCAGCAGCAGGAACAGCTTACAGGAACACTTAGAACACCTCTATTCATGGAGTGAAGTTCACAGACTGCTGTATGGAGACATTGACAGTACGGCACAATGTGAGTAATAAGCGTGCAATAAACTATTTTAGTACAATAATACAAATTGTCAGTTTCTTTTCGACGCCCTCTGCTGCTATTATCAGGTCCAATCAGAGAAAACTACAAACACCTGTGTGGCTGAGCAGGGCCTTCTTCACTCCACTTAATGAAGCTAAGCATGAGACTCACTGTACCAATCAAAGCATGCATGCGTCACATGTGCAGCGGTAGTAGCCCACCGTGTCTTTGTAACTTTGACAGGTTGAATCACTTGGTCCTGTGACGTCTCTGCATCTTAAAGGAATAGTTTCACATTTTGGCTTCATGCAGGAACCCGTACCGTGTTCCACAAATGTGTTCTTCTCTTGTTAGTACCCGCTGATTTCTGTGATTTACCAATATATATTTATTATTTTTGCTCTTCTCTTAGGTAAGACAACATGTTAGGAGTGGCGAGGTCACTCTTACCAATAAGAGAAAACCAGTTTTAACAGCCTACAGTCAATCATGTTTACTGTAGTATTAGAGCTGGGCCAGTTAACGCGTTACTATGGCGATAAATGATGTAAAACGTGTTTGGTCTCTCCAGCTCTCTCTCACTTTAATTGTTTCCATAATAAAAGCTATTGAGGGAAATACCAGAACATGAGAAGACAAGTGGTCCTTTTGTTGTTCAGTCTACAATGAACATATATTCAAACCAGATGAATCAGAAAACATATCAAATATAAACTAGAGTTTAATCTGATCTGTCTTCACTCTGGTGTTAAAGTGAGAGTTAGACCCATCTGATCAGTCCGATCAGCTGCAGCGTCCAATCACATAACTGGTGAACAAAAAGGGGGCGTGTCAGCCGTTAAAACACTTCCTGGAAGACTGTTCACGTGCATCCTCGCTCCTCAGAGCAGAAATAATCAATAACACCTTTCTGTCTAAAAGGAGCTTCCGTACTCTGACCGTGCGTTTATGTCTACAACTATCATCGTTTAAAACCTCTGTTTTCACCGCGCGCAGCATCTCTCTGACACGGAGGCCGTCACCCGTCGGCACGTGCCGTGTAAAAAACCGAGCGCACCTCTCTCACGCGACTACAGGAAACCAGGACACAGAAATCTTTAGGGAAGTAGAGATACAAAGTTCCAGCACAGTTTATGAAAGATGAGCCGAATTTATCACAACACGTCTTTACAGAACAAACCGGTCCACAATGAGACGTTTGAGCGCGCGTGGTCCCCCTCTACGTATGACAGGTATTCGTTCATTTAACGAGTTCACGCGCTCAGATGAGTCCTCGCTCCAGTATCTTCTTATGACGCATTCCTCGTTATGGAGAGACAACAACAACAAACTCCATTGAGACGTGTGACAGTCAACTTCCCCCGAGACGTAGAGCAGCTCACGCGCACGTGGACCAGTAATAAGTCATTATTATATTCGGCATCAAATTAATCCTCAGTCCGCACTTCATCTCAGTAAAGCTGCAGATGGTGTTTAGTTCACGGAAGTTCACGCAATGTCAGCAATCCTTCATAGCGTAACGCATGTATTCAAATGAGGAAATTCAATCTCTCCATATTTACATAGGCTGCCTCTACTATAAGCACAGTTCAAAGTGTAGATTTTAATATTTGATGTGTTTCTTCCACACAGTGGTCAGGGGGTTCTCCTAGAAGGGAAGCTGCTGGATGTTTCCAGACATGCGATCAGTGATGACAGCAATCAAAAGGTACTGAAGCGTTGAAAGTATAAAGGCGTCTTCCACCGTTGACAGAAACGGAACGCTTTAAGAGAAGCAACCTCTCTTACTTTGTTTCAGCTAGAACTTTTGCCCAAATCCTAATCGGCTTTAGCATTTAGGACAGACTAGACACGGACGCAGAACAGACCAAGCAGAAACCCAGACTGTGTCCGTGTCGTCGACAGGTCCGGTTCTACGTGCTGTACATCAAACCCAGCCGCATCCACCAGAGGAGGTTCGACGCCAGCGGGAATGAGATTGAGCCCAACTTCAGCGACACCAAAAAGGTCAACACCGGCTTCCTCATGTCCTCCTACAGTGAGTACAGGACATTTCAGCTGAAGACGTGTGCGTCTCCTGTGGAAGTGTGTGTTTGAAACGCAGCTTCATCCTCGAATCGAACGAGCGGAGCACACAGTCGATACAAGTAGAGTCCATTCACCCTAAAATATCTAGAACAAATATCTCGAATAATTAAAGAACAACATCAGAACCATTAAAGAATACTCAATAAGTAAATACTACCATCCTCTCTGACCTCATGACTCACTTGTTGCGTCCGTACAGAGGTGGAAGCTAAAGGGGAGTCCGACCGTCTGTCTGAGGAGCAGCTGTCTCTGACGGTGAACAAGGCCGAGCTGCTGAAGATTACCGACAAGCACCGACCCGGCGGGACCTGGGCCTTCTGGTACCCCGAGTCCCAGATGGACCAAACGGAGCTGGAGATGGGGCAGGACGTACGGCTGAGGACCAGAGGAGACGGTCCTTTCATATGTGAGTGAGTGTGTGTGTGTGTGTGTGTGTGTGTGTGTGTGTGTGTGTGAGGCTGCTCGTTTAGAGCCAGTAGTCTTCAGTGGATCTTTGTTTTTCAAAGCCAGAGGTCCTTTTCTGTTTTCACGACCCTCGCATTGAGCGAGCTTGTCCCCCGGGTCGACCTCCGCGGCGCCGAATGAAAGGAAATTTGAAATCCGGTCCTTCGCAGTTTCACAAGTGTCCTCTGAGGGCGAGTGGGCCGTGTTTCAGTGGAGTCGTCCGGCCCTTTGATATTCAACAGCGGAGCGCTTTGGTCTTCTACGTTTTCAGCCAAGATCTGAACCTATGAAACGTCAACGTTTTTACATAGAAATATGGCAAATACATGCAAAACAACACAAAGCCATAATCTATTCTAGGTTACTTTTTTTTGTATTAAGTATACAATGTTCCTAGTTAATTAGTTTCCACATCCTTCCAGTCTCCTTGGCCAAAGTGGACGGCGGCACGGTGACCAAGTGTAACTTCGCCGGAGACGAACAGGCCGGAGCGTCGTGGACGGACAAGGTTCTGGCCAACAAAGCGGACGCAGTCAGCGCCCAGAAGCCCGGAGGGGAAGGAGAGGGAGCAGCAGAGGATGAATGGGTGAGGAGGAGCCACGCTTAATGAAACCTCACCTCACTCAACACGCCTGACTGTGGATTTGAAGATACATGTACTCCTATGGACCCTGTGGTAAAGGGACCGCTGGTTGACACACAGCAGGCCGTGTCTCAGACCCACTCTGTGTTTCTCTCTCTCTCTCAGGACGACTGAGAGGAGCGTCTCTCTACCCGTCGGCCCCCGATCCAGTCTCCTGGTCTGACCGCTTCAGCTAGGATCCGTTACCCCCGTCTTCAGACTGGACCCTCGGGATTCCTAACCTCTCACACAGTGTGTGTGTGTGTGTGTGTGTGTGTGTGTGTGTGTGTGTGTGTGTGTGTGTGTGTGTGTGTGTGTGTGTGTGTGTGTGTGTGTGTGTGTGTGTGTGTGTGTGTGTGTGTGTGTGTGTGTCTCTCTCCTCAGGGCTCGTCGCCAAGTTTGGAACTTCACCGTTGTGTACTTAAGATTCTTTTCTTGGTTCGTTCTTCTTCTCTTAAATCCAGATGGGATTCATTATTCACAAATGTCTGTTTTCCTTCTGTCCTGTAATGAAAGTCTTTTTCAGATAGACGTAGTTAAAGTGTCCATCTAAAGAGCTGTTTCTATCAGCTCATATATATATATATATATATATATATATATACAGTTGAACAGTGGTGAAGGTGACTATGTACATTTTCTTAAGTACAATTTGAAGGTACTTCACTTGAGTATTTCCATTTTCTGCTACTTTATACTTCTACTCCACTACATACTGTATCAGAGGGAGATATTGTGTTTTTTACTAAACTGAATTAACTGATGATGCGGCCCTATGAATACCAAATATTACAAACAAATGAATTGAGATGGATTAACTTGGACTTTTGCTCCTTGGCCGTTTATATAGTAGAAAATAAGCTTCACCTTTACCAGCTGCAAAATGAAAGGAATGTACATGTTAATGCATCAGTAATTATGATTCAATAATAAACATGATAAAAAAAACAATTCAGTGGATAGTTGTGTGTGCACGCACGCACGCACACACACACACACACACACACACGCACACACGCCTTATTGTTGTACTGGATTAAAAGACTCATATTAAACACTGTCGATGTTTTATTTTTTAAAAATAACACTTTTTTATCAACATACAGAGTGATTTGGTTCTTTGACTACAGGATGATACACAGACATGTTCCTATAGCAGAGGCAGCTCTGTCCTTTGGCTCAGATTTGTGCAAAATGCCGGTGAATTTGATAATTTTGAGAAAACAAAAGATGATTTTGAAAAGTACATATGTTATAATTTTATAACATTTTCAAACTCTACTTCATAATTGATGTTATATCAGCATCAGCAAAAATGACAAACAGTGGTGTAACAATCTGGTCACTTACTGTCATAGTAATAATAATAATAATAATAATAATAGACTATAATATACTGTATAAATAATGGATCTACATAAAACTGTGTCTTCCCTTTGCACATGTCTCATGAATTGTCATCACAATACTACGTATTAGTCTAATGTACTAAAGGAAATGATGTGTCCTTTTCTGTGATTACGTCCCTGACTGTGAGGGTCTGGTCTTGGATCAGTTCTTGTGTTTGAAGTGGATTTAACAGAGACAGGTCTGCAGAATTGAGAACTGCCAGCACAGCTGATCCGTGAGGCTCTAAAACAATCAAAGACGGTGTTTTATTTCCCTCTACGAAGCCGTCTCGCTCTCGAACCACTCCAGTATGCTGTCTCTGTTCTCGCTGACCCACTGGATGTTGACCTGGGTCTGCTCTATGGCCTGGTGCATCACCCTGCCGTTCAGATCGTAATCCGCCGCGAAGCGCTTCAGCTGCACGCACACACACACACACACACACACACACACACACACACACACACACACAGGTCAGACGGGGGATGTTAGACGTCATAAGAGAAATGTATTCACCAAAGAAAGAAACGTGACCCTTTAATTATGAGCTCTTGATCTCACCAGGATAGTCAGAATAATGAGATTTTATTTTCGTGGATAAATGCAATGCGTTTGTACAGTGCAGGTAAGCAACGGTTAACATATTAAAGTACAAGAAAGGGCGTTTCGTTATGTTTTTCCTTGTCATTAACAAATCAGACCAAAACCAACCAGTGTGTGAAATACGGGCGTAAGTGACTAGGCCCCTCCCCCAAACAGTGATCGTCCAATTATAGCTCAGCAACTGTATCTAGGCACGGCATTTATCATTTCATACTTCATTATTCTGTGAGTGTTTGCTTGTTATCACCCAAACCCTAGCACGGCCCAGCTCGTCGGCGTGAGCCACCTAGCTGCTAACGTTAGCGTCGCTACCGCTAACCACAATAACCCTCGACGGTTATCGAAAGTTAAAGTTACGTCTTTCTCGTACAATGTCAAAGCCTCGGGCTGTTTCAGTCAGAGCATGATGTCGCCCTTTAAACTATTGATTAAAAATGGCATAAGTGTGAGAAATTTGGGGTAAAACATGCTGTCACACACATAACTCACTGTGACAGAGTTCTGATAAGATATCAGGGTTTGTCAACGCACTCATTAGTTATAATCAATTATTAGTGCGTGACTGGAAAGTGGAGTCTCCACTTGACGTCACTGCATGGTCCTATTATCATTTTGACATAATAAAAACATCCATAAACATTACCTCTTCCAGTTCAAACTGCGTGGAGAACCTTCTGGTCACACCCTCGACCAGCCTGGCTGCTTCCCTGGAGACAGGCAGGGTGGACAAAATATAAGAGAAAGGTCAACAACACAACGAAACCCAAGCCTCTAAGAAGAGCACGGAGGTCAGAGGTCAACGCGTCTCTTAAACTGCTTCAACGCAAGCTAAACGTGCAGGGATGCTTTATTAGACCGCTCTGTTTCAGCTAGGTGGACATAGCGCACTAAACAAGTATAAACTGGAATTAAAATGAAATCAATCTCCTGTGTCACTGTGTGCTTATGAAATGAAACCCGCTCTGTTATTTAAACTTTGATATCGATCACATTAGCTTCCTGGTAACGGCACAATCAGCGGGGACTTTATCAAAGAGGCTCATGATAAGCAGCGCCTTAATAACAAGACCCTTGTACTCCATGACACCGTGCAAGATGTTTTACAAGCCCCTGTTTATTATGGTCTGAGCCTTTATGGCTTCTAGTCATCGCTTCAGGTCACGGTGTAGACTACTCGCACTACAGTCCGTCTACAGATCCTGTATTCACCGACAGATATCCCTTCGTCTGAGATGGACAAATTACTGACCCGCAGAATAATATCTTTAAATTCTCCTCTTCTTCATTAGAGCCTTGTTTAGCTCATTGTTTGGGACAAACCGTACATCACTGTACACTATACCTGCTTAGCAGCTAACAGACAGCGTCAGCACTCGCTGGCGAACTCAGTGGAGCATTTAGCCGCAAAAGAGCCTCATATTGTTAGTGGAGAGCTAAAGATGAGAGTGAATATTAGCTTTATTCTAAGGAATGCTAATGTTAGAGCTCTGTGTGATGGGGCTCAGGCAACAGGTTGCTAACATGTTAGCTGTATCAACTTCACAAAATATGACAAACGTGTGTGACTGTTAGCTAGTCGAGGAGTTCAGTCCAAGAACGTTCGCCATGAAAACAAGGTTCTAGCTCAGAGTTCTCACAGTTCTAACAGCTGTTGGCGCTGAGTCTCCACCCTGACCAGCACATGTTCTGGGGTAAACCATGAATGTGTCTAATTTTCTTGTAAATCTGTTGGAACTAAAAGCATCATGTTATAGTCTCAAATGCTACTGGGTCATGACTCAGAAGATAAACCGATACGAGAGTCCAAACAGCAACCTACCACTGCGAGACGTATGCCCAGTGAGCTCTGATAAAGTTCCAGGCCAGCGCCTGCCCCGCCACGTTCTTAGCTATGTAGTCAATAGTGGAAGCGACATCCATCAGACGAATCTTCTCCGGGTTCAAAGTGTATTCCAGGTATCTACAGGATAAGGGAGAATCTTCACTTTATGAAAACAGTGTGGCTGGGATTCACCTTAGCACAGGCGTGTCCACGCAGACACAACTTATTATGCCACACAATAACAGTAACACAATCGGGGGGGCTCGACGTTTCACCTGTTGAGCAGCCAGATTTCCTTGGTGCAAGACAGAGCCTGCCGGAGCTGGTCCTTCTCGGAGGTGTCGCTGGAGCTCTGGAACTTGTCCCAGGCAAACTCCCACTCTTCCCTCCCGCCGGCGGCCACGGCTTGGCAGTAGATCACAGAGCGCAGGTTGGGAGGGATTCTGGATCACACGCGCACACACACACACACACACACACACACACACACACACGGTTATTTTTTTCCTAAATCAGAGGGCCGTCTCATTTCGTCTCCTCGGCCAGGTGCCAATGTGTTAACGCACTTCCATGCACGTGTGCAGTATACACGTTTAATGAAGATTCAATGGGCCTCATGCAAGAAGCAATGCTCTGCACCGATCGGTTCTCAAGTGATTCAGGAGAACTTTTGAACATCCTGTTTGGTACGACCACAGGTTACGGTCGGTCCAGACCTCTTGTAGGATGTGACATTAGTCTGCTGTTTCCACGAGTGGATTTTATATTTCAATACTTTACATTTCTCATTTATGCACGGTCTTCATCATGTTTACGCTGGTCATCTACAGTCGGTAGCGTTTGCTGAATGCGATGATAATAACACTAAGATGTTCTTGCATGAGGTCGGATGTCTCTCTACTTTAAAGTTGCACATGTATTACAACAGGCTAGGTCGTATGTGTAGAGGGAGGTTTTACTTCCTCCTTCAGTAGGAATGGGATCAAATGGAGTGCAGCTTTAAAGATAAGAACCACCATGCAGAGCGGGAACAACAGCCACCAACAGTGAACACAAGAGAGGGATTAAATGACACCTACCTTCACTAAATCACTGCTGGAGAGTGAAGCCACAGAACATAACGAAAGCTATTACAGTGAGACCATTTCATTTCAGAAGGTATGAAGTAGAATGTCATTTTCAAATTCCATATTAAAAAACACAGGGTCCGTACTTGTTAGTGCTGTTGCTGTCCATCCAGTCCGCAAACATCTCCGTGGCCATCGCTAAGCATTCTGGGAGTCCATTGGAACACGCCACCTGTATGGCGGTGATCTGGCTGTGCCTTGGAAGAAAGCACAATTCAATGTGATATAATAAGTGTACAAGTATTAAATCCCATCATTTCAGATGGTACCGTCCATTCAGCCGTCAGCACCAAGTCGTGACTAGCGTGTGTATAACTGATGACGTGTGAAACGCACACATCTGCTCTGCATTGCCACTTTTGGCACTGGACTGAGACTTTGAGGAACTGTCAAGTGCAAACGGGTGCAAACCTGTTGAAGATTAACAGAGGGTATCTTTCCTTACTGTAAGGAGTGGTCCTCTGGGACTTGGTAATTGTCTGTGTAGTTCCTCATGAAGTTGTACAGGCCCTTAACCTGTTCGCAGAAGTACGCCTGCAGGAAGAGACAGCTTTACAGAGTTACGGGAACACACGCAGCCATATATTACTCTCGATACCGCACATCTGTTTATGATGAGGGATGAACAACCACAGTGGCAGCAGGCCATCACATTAACGTTTGTTAAATCCAGTCTCTCCAACCATTACAGGTCAATTCAGTTAGTAGCGAAGCAAGACACACGTTTCACTTTGAATACCGCAAGTTTAAAAAAGGAGCTTTTAATGGCACATGCCTGCATGGGTCCGTACACCTCGGAGCGGTCAAACATGAGGACAAAGTACTCGAGGTTCCTGACTGTTGACTCCCAGGGAATGAACTCTCTCTCATTCCGAAGGAAGCGCGTTGAATTCAGGGCCAGGGTCACTTCGACGAGTTTGGCCCTGACGAAAAAAACAGATTCAATTTGGTTAGATCAAAGAGGCGTGACCTCTTTTCAGCACACTTCACCCACAGGACAGCGATTTGTAGCAGTCAAGTGAATAGAAGTCGTTACCTTGCTAAGTTAAAGGCATCGTCAACAAGCTGCCCTCTGTTCATCAGTGGGATTCGCTAAAAAAAAAAAAAGAAAAAAAAAGATGAGGGACAGTTGACATTTCACTTTACAAAGACATCTACAACTGTACTCAGTCATTCGAGCAGGATAATATGACTTGGTGTAGCAAATGCCAAATAAGAATAGAAACCAAATAATTCTCTATTTATTACATTGAATGTTCATGTTTTAAGTCAAATATAGTCCCAGCAGTATGATCATCTCTTATAGTTTAAGATGTGTTCCCGTATTAGCGGTTTCTGAGGTCTGTCTGAAGCTGTAGTTGTGCCAACACAATGGCTCAAGGGATGACAATGACCGCTGGTCGGTTCAATCCAGACTCTTTGATGGATTGCCATGACATTTTGTTGGTATTCATGTTCCCGGGATGCTTCATAATGACTGTATTGATCCCCGAACTTTCCATCTAGAACCACCAGCAGGTCAAAGTTTGTACTTTTTTTGAATTTATGGATGGCCACAAAACTATTTGTTGTTTGACATTCATGGTCCCCAGCAGATGAGTCCTAAAGACCTTTTGACTCCAACGACTGGAGGGGGTTTTCTGTGACATTTGGTACTGACATTCTTGTTCCCTACAGGGTGAATTTGTAATAACTTGAGTAAATATACATGAACAGAATTACTTTTGAGCTGCTGGTTGCACTAGATGAAAAGAAAGTCATTGGAATCTATCCTCTGGGAACTATGAACGTCTGTACAAAATGTCATGGCAATCCATCCAACAGTTGGCAGTAGTCTGGACCAACCAGTTCAACAACATTATCATCCATATTATCATTAAGCAGATGTTGATGACATGGTTGATATAAGTATCCATCCCCATTGTGTAATAGAGTCAAGTTCAAGACATTGAGATTCATGTTTCTCTTGAAAGACTATATTAACAACCAGTCGACAGTCTAGATTGGGATAAATGATATAATGAGCATCCAGGGGAAACCAGTTGTCTTAAAAAGAGGCTTGTTTCTGCTCAGCGGTGTGATTCGCTCACTCGTGTCCTTTGGCTCAGTGCTCACATGTGGGTTTGTCTCCATCTGAGTCAGGAGGCGTTCCCAGTTCTCTGGGTTGTAATTGACTCTGTAGTATCCAACACAGTTGACGTTTGCCAGGACCCACTCTCCACTCTTAGAGATGAATTCATCTTTCTTTACTGAAAATAAAGGCAAATATCATAAATGGTAAATGGACTCGTACAGCCTACGGGAGCAATTCGGGGGTTAAGTGTCGAAAAGGACGAGCCGCTCTACCACTGAACCACAGTCACCAGAATACAAACCGGGTCATCTTGTGTCTACGGTCATCTGTTCTCTGTTCTGTCTCATTAAACCTTCCACTGACTAGTATCTAATCAAAGGCCGTCACGAAGCTCCGATAAGATGTTCAAAGATCAAGTTTGTCAAACATGAAAACAAAGCTGTTAAAAATGGGGTTCTAAGAGAAACAAGGATTTTATTCAGAGTCTCTCTGCGGTGCATTCACTTACCTGTACCACTGGATTCCAACCAGACAGGAGAAGATTTGGGTTTATTTGACATGACTCTGATTGGGACGTACCACCAAAGACTAAAACAATAGAAACAAACAAGGTGAAATGAGTATTCAGCTTTTAAACATTGAGCAACGACGAGTCCAAATAATCTCAAAAGAAGCATTTTTTAGGAAAAGGTGACACGATGATCTCTGAATGGAGCGTGAAGTTGAATCTCCGGTATGACGAGCAGATATCTGCCATTGTGCCAGTGTCCAGAGCTGTTATGTTCTGGGTCTGGCCAGAGCAATTTAAAACTGCGTCAGGTTAAATTACGGTGCGACTCACCATTGCAGTGTTGTGGAGCGCATAGTTACAACACATTAATTGAAAACACTCCACACGGCCAGAGGCATCACTTACTGGAATTGGCTGCAGTGGTTTCATGCAGGCCCTGGCAGAGGAACACTTGGTGAACAAGGTGCCTCTGATGCAATACCGTGCCACATTTTGCCAAAAAACACACATGAACCGGACTCTTTCATTATTATTGATGACAACTATTCTCAGAGGGAGTTCCACATTGTGAAGTGATGAAGTCACTGGAGGACAGATTTATGATGCAACTTTGGAAAGATATGAAGGTCGTCTTCTTCGAGCCCAGCTGAGAGGCTCTCACTCAAGATGTTGAATTCACATGAATACCGAAGGAGGGAGTCATTATTCTGGAACCAGTTTTGGACCACAAGTTTCCTGCTATACTGCATTAGCTCACATTTTCCACCTATGGGACCAATTGGTCGAAAAATCACGAATACAGGCCAATGAGTGACAACGCCATCTAGACTGAAGGTGAACTTTGACAGTATCCTTCACCCTGATGTCTCATGTTGACCACACATTGACCTGTGTAACCAATAATATGAATATATTACATTACATTATAACAGTGTTGTTAAACCTACATTAACAGATAGGGCCACTTGAAAAACAATGAACTGGAAGACAAAAGGAAACTGCACCCTGAGTTGGGTGATAATTCACTATGGGTTCACAAATATGACACCTTTCACATTAAACACAATCATTTGATCCATTGTTTATTTAAAATAATATTGATTAGTGCAGCTTTATATATAAATGAAAAGTATAGGGCCCAATGCTATACCTTGTGGGACTCCACAAGTGAGTGAGTGACCAAATTACGAACCGGCTACGTGGCAGCAGTGTTTTTGTGTCATTTCCTACCTCTTGCTTGCTCTACCCAGGGGCCACCCCTCAGGGGCCACCCCTCACCCAAACCAAAGTATTTTCCAGTGGGTGAGAATGCGTCCTACACCGATGTTGTACACTGGATCAATGTCCATGTAGCACCTACCTAGACTCAGAAGATTCATTGAACAGGAAGTGCTTCTGGTAGACTTCTCCATTGGTAGTGTTGATGGTGATCACAGGATAGCCAATTTGTTTGGTCCAGGTGTTCATCACCGTGGCAACCTTGGCGTGACCACCGTCCTCATCCTCGGCCTGCAAACGCGGCACAAGTCAGTTAATATTTCATGACATAAATGCCATAAACTGATCACTGATCACAGTCAGCAACACAAACGTGGCTTGTAAAAATCAATCATACACTTTACCTTTTGAATATAGTCCCAGAGGTCGTTCTGGTCCGTGTTTTTATACCTGAAGTCCGAGAGGTACATCTGTAACACGGAAACACAGCGATCCAGAGAGAGCTTACAGTTAACACTTTCATCAGTTTCAGGTGAACAGCTTCATCCTGCGGTCAAAGTCATTATTTTCAGGAGGAAAGTTTGCATTCAGAATATTGATGCTGGGAGCTGGAGGAAATGTCCAAACACAACTGCCGGCAGATGTTGTGTTGAAACAGATGTTTGGCTAAAAACATTTTTTTTTTCTCCATTTTCTGAAACAGCTGATGTGGACCAGGTCTGCTGGGGAGCGTTCCTCGGTCCTGCACGTGCTTGCTCCCTTTGCTTAAATTGTGGATTGTGAACCCTAACCTCAACAACTACAACAACAACATGACCACTCCAAATAGAAAGAGAGCTTGTGTTGGATTACCAGCTGGATAGAACGCATCTTCGTGCGAATGAATAGACACAAATTCAGTCCAGTCCAGCGGGGGTTCTGTCTGAACACTCCTTAAAGGCCCGGCCCCCAACCACACAACCAAACCAGAACCACACACAGCCAAACTCATCCGCTTGTCTTTCCGACACAGGCTGCGCTGGAGGCTTACTGACGTAGGAACTACTCCCAAGGCTCGTTAATAAACTACTGTAGCTGGCAAGCTAATGGCAAAAACACCAACAAGCCAGCAACATGCTAGCGCTAGCATAGATGACAGAGGCAGGGAGTCTAGGGGGCCGTGGCCCGGGTAACTTCTGGAGTCTGATGTGATATTTTCCGCACAACCTCAAAGTATGCAAAAACGTTTCTCTGAGACACCAGGGGGCGTACAAACAAAATGTACTGTGAAAAAGCAAGAAGTGTAATCAGCAAAAGGCCATGAACCAACCTCCACATTGTCAAAGAGGGATAGTAATTATCTGTAAACTCTTATCTCATATTCATGTATTCATATCGCTCTCTGATCGCAAGATATAAGTCACAATCGCTCTTTCTGTTTTGTAAGATATAAGAAAACAAACACATACATCAGTCTCCAGAAGGAAAAGTGAAGTCCTCTGTTGTTGCGTTCAGTAAATGTTTGTTGGAGAAGGTGAACCACGCCTACACAATATTACATATGGGGGTTTTTGTGATTTAGTGATGATGAGTTTGAAGCAGACCGCCAATTAAGGCACTGAATTAGAGAACTCTGGTGTGGAGTTTTGCTTTCCCCACCCGTGTGGTGAGTCACGCCGCATGGTGAACCACAGAGTGTTTAAGAGGGCGCATCTTCTCAGTGGAAGACTACGAGTGACTTACTTTGATTCCTTTGTTGAAAACTCTTTCGGACACGATGTCCGCCAGCATTCTCAGCACAGCCGCCCCCTGTACATACATGTCATAGGTTCATATTTACAGAACACCGGTATGAGTGACTGCCAATAAAAACACCCACATCATTCATTTGACTCTACCTTACAGTAGGTTATGGAATCAAACATCTCAACAATCTCAAAAGTGGTCTGGACGTCTTCCAGCGGAGTACTGAGAGGGTGGGACGAGGCCAGGGCGTCCTGCTCAAACGCTGCGTGGAGGTTGCTCATGATGTGCATGTCTTTCTGAGTGAAACAAAAAGAGCCAAGAGCCCATATTACATGAGTGCATGAAGATGCGTTCATCTTACTTCAAGCTTTCTTTTCACGTGTATTTTTCAATGACCATAAAAACAAAACAGTTCCTCATCCTGCAGTGACAGCTCGGACTGAACTTACAAATTGGAAGGTAGGCTCCACGTGGTCCACTGCAAAGAATGACGCGTACGTGGCAAAGCCCTCGTTCAGCCAAGCTTCGTTCCACCATTTCATTGTCACAAGATTCCCAAACCACTGTCAACGAGAACAGAAGATGTGGATAGTTGAGTTGACATGTAACCCTGCAAGGATTCACTAGACAAACGAAATAGGACTTCACTGGGCAGTGTCACCATCACCTGCAAAATGTCACTCTAAGAGACACGTACCATGTACCTGTAAAATGTTGCAGGATTTATGTTATCCTCATGTGTTCTTATAAATAGTGAGAACAGGCCTTGATCCATTAGTACGTGTCATATTTTGTTGTTTGTATTCGGGTAACACACAGTAGGTTCTTTTCCCTCTAACCTGGTGTGCCAGTTCATGTGCAATGACCGCGGCGATCGCATCCTTGTGCAACAGTGAGGACACTCCCTCCTCGTAGAGCAAGCTTCCCTCCTGGTATGTAACCAGTCCCCAGTTTTCCATCGCTGAAGGACCCAAGTCTGGCAGTGCAATTTGAGCTGGAGGAATCACATAGATATGGACAAATGATCAAATGTTATACGCACATAGTTTGTTACACTACCTAAAGGCTGCTCTGCAGGTATAATGAAGCAGCCCTGTCTCCTAAAAATGATGTTCCCACACAACGAAAGTGCATCGTGAATCACGTGTCGAGGGAAAGCGATTTTGTTGTGGAATAGCTTTGCTTTTTTCACATATCACAAACAATTTCCAACGAGTCAGCAGAAGTCCACATAGGGAGGAGGCCGGGTTGGTGGACGGGTCACAAAACACACCTTCACCCAGGATACTGCTGCTTGTGTCTTGTGTGAACCAAGTCCTTTTGATGCATAAACATAACCAAGTCCTTTTGTTGCATAAACATAACCAAGTCCTTTTGTTGTCTAAACACAACCAGTCCTTTTGCAGCATAAACATAACCAAGTCCTTTTGCAGCATAAATATAACCAAGTCCTTTTGTTGTCTAAACATAACCAAGTTCTTTTGCTGCATAAACATAACCAAGTCCTTTTGCAGCATAAACATAACCAAGTCCTTTTGTTGTCTAAACATAACCACGTCCTTTTACTGCATAAACATAACCAAGTCCTTTTGCAGCATAAACATAACCAAGTCCTTTTGTTGTCTAAACATAACAACGTCCTTTTACTGCATAAACATAACCAAGTCCTTTTGTTGTCTAAACATAACCAAGTCATTTTACTTCATAAACATAACCAAGTCCTTTTGCTGCATAAACATAACCAAGTCCTTTTGTTGTCTAAACATAACCAAGTCCTTTTGATGCATAAACATAACCACATCCTTTTGCTGCATAAACATAACCAAGTCCTTTTGCTGCATAAACATAACCAAGTCATTTTGCTGCAAAAACATAACCAAGTCCTTTTGCTGCATAAACATAACCAAGTCCTTTTGCAGCATAAACATAACCAAGTCCTTTTGATGCATAAACATAACCACGTCCTTTTATCGAAAAATAACCAAGTCATTTTGCTGCATAAACATAACCACGTCCTTTTGCAGCATAAACATAACCAAGTCACTATGCAGCATAAACATAACCAAGTCCTTTTTGTTGTCTAAACATAACCAAGTCCTTTTGTTGTCTAAACATAACCAAGTCATTTTGTTGTCTAAACATAACCAAGTCCTTTTACTTCATAAACATAACTAAGTCCTTTTGCTGCATAAACATAACCAAGTCCTTTTCTTGTCTAAACATAACCAAGTCCTTTTGATGCATAAACATAACCAAGTCCTTTTGCTGCATAAACATAACCAAGTCCTTTTGCTGCATAAACATAACCAAGTCCTTTTGTTGTCTAAACATAACCAAGTCCTTTTGATGCATAAACATAACCAAGTCCTTTTGCTGCATAAACATAACCAAGTCCTTTTAATTCATAAACATAACCAAGTCCTTTTGCTACATAAACATAACCAAGTCCTTTTGATGCATAAACATAACCAAGTCCTTTTGCTGCATAAACATAACCAAGTCCTTTTGCTGCATAAACATAACCAAGTCATTTTGCTGAAAAAACATAACCAAGTCCTTTTGCTGCATAAACATAACCAAGTCCTTTTGATGCATAAACATAACCAAGTCCTTTTGTTGTCAAAACATAACCAAGTCATTTTGCTGCATAAACATAACCAAGTCCTTTTGCTGCATAAACATAACCAAGTCCTTTTGCTGCATAAACATAACCAAGTCATTTTGATGTATAAACATAACCAAGTCCTTTTGATGCATAAACATAACCAAGTCCTTTTACTGCTTTTTTTTAGTCAGTTCCATATTCATTTTAAGCTAAACCATGATGGTTTTAGTAAACCTAACCAAGTTTTGTTGCATACACCTTTAGAAGTAGTACTATATACTGTATATATTATAAAAAAATGATATAGTATTGGGATATAGTATACATGTTCTTGCTACCAACACATCCATCCAAATTAGATTTAGACAAAGCCTTACTTAGTTTTTTCTGTTCATAATTAATTCCAAAATGGCTCTCGTAGAACTTGAGAATCTTTCCGGTGATGTTGGCGGCATACTGAGTGTGACCTGCTGCAGTGGCATCAGGACGCGCATACGTCTGTATGGACAAAACACAACAGTGAGAAAGAGCACAGAGGATCTTCTCCTACACATTTCTGTTTTGTACTTGTACATTTTCTTCATTTAAGCTCAATTAAAAATCTGTGGTGATGACGTTTAGAAGGTGCTGAGAGATGTTTTACCAAAACCACAGGCAGGAGTAGCTTTTGATCAAATATCTAAATGTTTGTTGAAGAAAATGAAAAGTCTCTCGTGATACCAGTTAAGGTCAACACCATACCAAAAGCAACTACATTAAACTCATTTTAAAACCACAGTACACATACTTTAATAGTCACACGCCCATCTATTGGGGAGTCGGTTGGCGTGAACTCTGAAACCGTGAAGGCAAACAAGTACGTTGACATCTTCGGCGTCGGCTGAAAGATAGTGACTTTCCAGTCGTCGTCGAGAATGTGGGAATCTGAGAGAGCGGGAGACGAGACAGATCAGTATAAGGAAGGACATCTTTTATTCTGTGATTACAGTTATACTGCCTGAGGGGACATTTTTTAAGAGACAGCATATTGTACATATTTCACCTCTAACTTCCGCATTCCCTAGAGCGATCGTGTCTCTCCTGTGGACGATTGTCACGACAAACACTGCCTTCATTTCTGGCTCGTCAAAACAAGGAAACACTTTCCTGGCACCTGTTGGTTCCAAATCAGTGGCGGCGAGGAATCTATGAATGCAGATAAAGACAGTCGGGGCTTTCTTTAACGGGTGAATACTGCAGGAACACTGGATACAAAAAAGACAAAGCAATTTAAATATCATAAAGAACCAAACCATTTTTAATGTACAGTAAACTCTACATGCAGCTCCTAAACAACAGCCCATTCTGTTTTGTTTAAGGCCATCTGATACAGACTCCAGATGTATTTGTATTTTGATTAGTTTTGTCCTCTTAATTTATTTTCTGTTAGCATCTTCTGTTGGTTTGTTTTGTACACGGTAGAAAGAAGTGTCATCTCTAGTGTCTCTTCTATATAAAGGATTACACTGACGATATTGAGCATGGCAAAGGTTATGGTCTAGTTTAGGTTTAGTTTTTATTTGACTTATTACGTCAAAACCGCAGCCAACAACGTCATACATTGGTCTCACTTTGGGTTTGGAAAGCGAAAAGTTGGGAGTTGGGTTATAACAAAAATAATGTAGCAAGTAATGTAACTCATTATTTTCTAGTGTATCAGATGTGTTTTTAACTCGAACAAATCACGCAACAGATTCGCTCTAATTTTAATCTACACAGCTAAAACTGCAGTTCACCAAGTAGCGCTTCATGTTGACCGTTTAACGCTTCCTCTGAACAGAAACTGTTGTGTTTCGTTCCGGTAGCCGCTAGCTCTGTTAGCCGTATTTGCCCCGTTAGCGGTTAGCTGTTTTTGACCAAACAAACCGCAACACCACCCTGACCACCTGCTGCTAACAGCGAACCAGCGAACCTTCTACCGCCGTGAGAGGACGCTCTCTCTCACACACACACACACACACACACACACACACACACACAACTGAATGCATAATCTTTTGACAGAGATAATAATAATGATAATAATAATAATAATGAGTAAACTATTGCATCTTTAATTAACTTGCCCAACACTGCGGGAAAATAAAATGATGGATTGGATCCAGAGGTTTCTTGATCGATTGTCACACAGACTAACGAATTAGGTCTAAAAAAAACTAAAGTTGAATAATTATAACAATAACACAGAACTTTTATGGATGTCAGAGAAGAGTGCTTCACTCAAACTGAAAGAACATATGTTTATGTTTTTATAATGCGTGCAATAGCATTAAATGTTCTTTCAGTTTCAGTGAAACCCGCAATTTGACTTCTGCCGTGACGGCTTGAGAGCGCAACAAGTGGATTCATTAGTAGAATATCTTCAGCGTTTTTTTAATGTGGTGCATCTTAAAGTCACCAAGAGTACATGTTAGGAGTTTTCAAATTTGGTTCCTGGAGGAAACTCTGGCCGGGTTGTTCTTTTTATTCTCAAAACAAAAAAAGTATATCCTCAAAAGTTTGAAACATCTCCTTGTTTTTGCTTACCTCTCTGTGTTTTGATCGCCTTCATAAGCCGGGGAACCTTCGTCGTATGTGCTTACAAACAGCGCATACAGATTTCCTGATATTTCCCCCTTGAAAGCCAGAAACAAACTGTAGTTCCCCCCCGCCACTAACGCATCATTCAATTGGATCTCCAGGAAGTTGCTTTCGTCTTCGTGGTTCTTGACTGAAGAAACACCGATCCTCTGGTTTGTGTCTCTGTTCATTACCACCGGATCAGAAACCTCCAGGTCCTCGCTGTTAAGAAAGACGGCGCTGGTGCCCTGGACACAATGAAAGCTGACGGTGGAGTTTCCGGTGAAGACCATCGTCTGGTTGGGACTGGTGACGTTCACCTCCTCGATGATTCGGGTGTAGAGGTGAGGCTGGAGGAGGACCTGGTAGCTTTGGGGTACGAGGTTCCTCGGCAGCCGCATGACGGGCGGCAAGCTGGTGGTGGTGGACGGGAACGTCGGACGGGGCGTCGGGTTCATTGTCGAGATCTCGGTCTTGTAAAAAATGATCATGGCGGCGATGCCGGCGATGACAGAGACGGTCAGTACGACCAAGGCGGCAGCGATAGCCTTGGATATGGCGGATTCTTTCGGCATGCTGGCTCCTTCCGGTGGTCAGTCCTGAAGGTCCCGTTGCTTGACTGGTGAGAAATGAGTCTGAAGAGCTTGTGTGCCTCTGGTTTGTTCACATCCAAGTAACCTCCCTCCCATAAACCGGGCTCGGTCTCAACAATTAAGGGCCTGCGCTCAGATTAAGCATTAACTCGGGCTTTGCCGAGGGAGCAAAGAGTGAACGTTTTAGTGCGGCGAGGGCGACGTCCGTTGGCCTCGTTGTAAATAATCAGTCAGATGCTGCTCGCAAACATCTGGAGGAGGTTACTGTGGTCTTGCCGCTAATGCAGGGGTTAGGTAGACCTCAAGGAACACTTTATCCTCATGATGCACCCGCCAACCCATCACACACGCACGCACACGCACACGCGCACACGCACACGCACACACACACACACACACACACACACACACACCCTCCCTCCCTCCCACTACCACTACCTTTCTATGACTGTAGTACACATCAGAATCCCAAGCCTCAATGGAAAACAGAGCAGCTGGTGGAGGAAACCCTTCGGAGGGAGAACGTCAGCGTCATCCCTCTGGATCGTCCGGAGGGTGTCTAAGGTTCTATTACCAGGAAGAACCTCAGGGGGCCAGACCACGGCATCCAAAGACACATGTCAACGAGGATCCCGTTCGATTGACAAACTCCCAAGACGACAAGATGCATGTGAAGGGAGGAGTGCTGAGAGGAGAAAACAGAGGAGGAGAACGGAGTGATTTGGGAAATCACTGAGTTGGCTGGAAAGCCCCAAACCTCTGGGAATGGCGACCACCATGACCACCACACACACACACACACACACACACACACACACACACACACACACACACACACACACACACACACACACACATTCCTCCCCTCAGTAGAAGAAACACAGGGAGACGGTGTACGTGAAACAGGGCCTGAGATGGGCGCGGTGGTGGTTGTTTGTACTGAGAACAGATGTTTCTGCTGCAGGATCAGGAAGATCAAACCGCCGCCGACCATATTGAAACACTAAGATGAAGGCGAATCCTCATTGCAGCGAGACCGGAGCCAGGTGGAGGAGCGACGAAGCGAGGCCACATTCCATCAGCTGCGATTAACGCCCGTTAGGGCTGTGATGATGTTTACGACAGCTTTACGGTTTCATCACAGAGTTTAAGGTGTGACCAAAGCAAAGAATCTATTCCCCGGTGCTCACTTAAAACAATGTTTTATCGGACATGTATTACTTAATGTTATTGTTGTTGTGGGGAAAAAAAGGTGGCACGGACCAGATGTTACAACATCTGTCTAAATGCCATGGCCTTCCACTCGCGTGTTGATCGGGAGGGAAAGAAGGAGATCGGAGGAGTCTTCTGTACAATGATTCATGTTTCAGGGTTAGGGTTTACACAAACACACAGTTAAGATTGAATACAGTCCTTTATGAAGAATCATGTCAAATGTTCTACACTCAAAAAACATTACATCATTATCAACTAGATCTGACATCGATACATTCTGAGGAGCTCGTACGAGCTGAAATGATCAGAACCCACTGAATGCGCTCCGTGTGAAGACGAGCTCCTGTCGTAAGAACCTCGTGAGGCCAAATCTTCGACGAGAAGGACCTCTGCTGAATGAAAAAGAGAACTGCAGGAGCATCGACTCCCTCCGGCTGTCAGCAGCGGTCAGAGGAGGCTCGTGGTAAAAAGTAGACGTGTTCCGGTACCATGTATCCGATTCTGGTACCTGAACTTGTGTCCCCGCCGATACCGATCCGGTACCAGTATGTTAAAAACTTTAAAAGGTCATGACTCCCTCTGTAATATCTATTATTTTGTATTGCTGTGAAAACAACTGGATGCATCAGAGGCATTATTGATACTGGTATTGGTATCGGAACAAGTCGAGTAAAACTTCACATACATCGTTTGAAAGGCAATCTCCACGACTCCGGGTAGACGATGCGCTCTCTACTCAAGTAGAGTCGTAGTCAACGTTGTCTTTTTATTCCAGCGTAAAGAGCTCTGGTGGGAACGTATCCCGGCCGGCGCGACACAGCGCAGTCAGCAGACAGCACCTTTGCTTTGCGGAGGAAATCTAAACGAAACGGCCGCAGACACCAGCTGAGGACCGCCGACGGAATGATCTTCAGTCCGCGTCTCGGTCGTCTACCACAGCCAGCTGTCTAGATGCTGGACGCAGTAACAGGACTGTTCCAGGATGGCGGTCAGCTCCCCGTGGCCGTCCTCTCTCCACGTGGGAAGCAGCCGCTCGTTGTTGAGGGCCTGCAGCTTGGGCGTCCCCTCCCGGAGGACGCGGTACAGGCAAGGCCACCGGCTCTGGATCCTCAGCCTGGTCCTCCGGTCCAGCGTGATGCCACGGACGATCTTCTTGGCGCGGAGCTCGCGCAGGGCGGGGAGCCTCAGACAGGAGAAGACCAGGCCTCGGCTGGGCGACACGTCCAGGAACTCCAGGGATTGAGACTCCAGGGTGTACGAGATGCCCAGGTTCCTGAGCGGCACCAGGATCTGTAAAGTCAGGGACTTCAGGTTGGGTAGGGATTTGGTGAGGGTCTGCAGCGTCGTGGGGGTCACCCCTTTAAAGACCCAGAAGTATTTGAGCTCGAGGACCCGGAGCTGCTGGAACCGGGTGAGCAGCGACACGGACTCGTCCGACCAGTCGAAGTGCAACCGCATCTTGGAGACGCGAGGGCAGCTGTGGGCGAGTTTGGTCAGCAGCTCCTGAAAACTGGTCACCTGTCAAATCAAATGAAAGCGGTGAACCACTGTCCATAACCAACCATACCGTGATGCTGTCTGAGACGCTATCATACCCGGACATCCTCATACTGTTGCATCCCCTGTGTCAATCATATTTGAGCCGCTTCCTCTTCCTCGATTACTAATCGTCCAGGTCTTAGTCGTCCGTTTTTATGCTTTTTCACGCTGAACGATTTACTTCCAACAAACTTACGGACACATTTCTGGTAAACGCAAGATTTAAAGTGGTGCTTTTTCATGATTCTTTGTGGAGAAACTCAGTTTTACAGATCTGTGGGTTAAAGCAACTAATCGATTAGTCGACAAAATCCTCTTTCTTTGGGTGAACCCTGAACCAGAAACCGTTACCTTAGTCTCAGAAGCACGTCATCGTGGACAATCACTTCTGACAACAAACATTAAAGCGTTTAACTCATCTCCTCCACGAACATCACTACAAGAAAAAAAAAAAAACGACTATCCAAAATCTATAAAATAATCTCTGCATCCGACCGAACACCAATTACACAATTCTGGCAGAACGTCACCGACAACCTCTCTCTCCATTTGGGCTGTCACCCCCCCCCCCCCCCCCCCCCCCCCCAACTCAATAATCAAACAGTTATCAATGAAACAATGATCTGCCTCATTAACACAACAAACCGCTGACACACCTTCAACTCTTAGATTCCACTCATCAACCATCCACAATAAAGAAGCACACATCATATCTGCTGTCACACACGCACCATGACCCTAAATATTCTGAATGTGACACAAACATACAGTCACCCCCCCCCCCCCCCCCTCTAATCCATCACCATCTCCTGTCCCTTTATTGATACCAGTATTACTATTATTTATGTTTTATTGTTTATTGCTGTTACTTATTGTTATTGTTATGACATTACTTATTATTACTATTATTATCATAATTGTTATTATTATTGATACCATTATTATTAAAGCTATTTATCTTCTCTCTCTCCCTACAAACTGCTTGTGAATATTTTTTTGGATTATTATTATTATTATTTTTTTTTATCAATTTATGAATGTGTTTTTTATTTCATGGTGCTTACTTTCCTCTTCGGTACAGATAATATTATTATTAGTTTTTATCACTATTACTTATAATAATTATTACTATTATTAGTATCATTATAATAATTCATTACCATTATTGCTGTTTATTTCTCTTATTATTTATTATAATTATTTCTCTGCAGTCATTACACACACACACACACACACACACACACACACACACACTGCTTTTATCATGTCCAGCCTCTGTGTATGTGCAGTATACTGAAAGTAGGAGGATCAGATACAAATACTACAAGGCTTAAAGCTGCACCAATACAACAAATAGTGTGTTTACAAAGAGGGGCTGCGATGAAGAGGAATAAATGGCCTCATCATTCAGTCACACAGGGAGCGACGAGCCAATCATTACAGAAGAAAATGACAACATATTTGTGCATCAAGCAAAGACATTTATCACTTTTTACAACCAGGACATGTGAACATCCGTAAAGACTAGTTACCTGGTCCATCTTTGTAATGCTGTCCTGGTGCGAACTGGAGCTGGAGTGGACCCTGAGGTCCAGCGGCTCCAGCAGAGTAAACGTCCAGTTCAGGTCCAGGTGGCCGAGGTCTCTGCAGTGGACGTTCTCCAGCAGGCGACTCAGCAGCTCGCACCACTTGTTGCAGCGATCCCCGAGGTCAAAGCTGGCCTTCAGCGTGAGCAGGCTGGCCCGCCGCGAGATGAGGTGATGGGTGTAATGGTGGACCCAGGCCTTCCACCTCTCGAACTCGCGGTTGGAAACCAGCAGCCCCTCCTGGCCCAGGTGGAAGACGCCGCGGCGGGAGTAGTCCGCCACCCGCCACAGCTTCCACGAGCGGACGAGGCGGCTCCAGCTCGAGCAAACCAGGGCGCAGCTGCACTTGTCCACCTCGTTCAGGAAGGACAGCACGTGCAGCTGGCACTCCACCGGCAGGAAGTTGAAAGGGAAGTGGTCGTCCGCCGCTTTCCGCCGGCTGCTCACGGGGACCAGGGGTCTCTTCCGCGGCGACATGATGAGAGACGATGGAATGATATTGGCGGTCATTGGTGGGGGTCAGAATCTCCACCGGGTGGTCTTGCGGTCTGGCTTTGCCATAAATATCTCTGGCCTGGGGAACTCTATAGAGACAAAGAAAGGAAACGGACAAGAAAAGAATGTAAGATGTTGATTCTCTAAATAATAACTGACACATACTCTGGTTCAGTCGGTGGTCAGACCGTAATGTGACACACGGGCTGACTTTAAACTCCTCGGTCTGTAACACGAGGCGGGTCATCGCTTCTCCTTTGGCTGACAGTTAGCTTCTCTCCTGAACAACGGGACCGTTCTTAGACTGGCGTTATGTGACAGAAGTCGTGTTGTTGCTGTTTGTTTGATTTGATATGGACATCACAGTAGCATTAGAATTGTAACATACATTTATGCACAAGGACCTGATGCACTGTGTTAAGTGTTTGTAGCGAAACGCTAATTTACAACACCTGTCCACAGGAGGCTTTTAAATAGAAAAAAGAAAATACATCCATAAATACATACACACACACACAGATACATACACACACAGATACATACACAGATACACACACAGATACATACACAGATACACACACAGATACATACACAGATACACACACAAATACATACACACACACACAGATACATACACAGATACACACACAGATACATACACAGATACACACACAAATACATACACACACAGATACACACACAAATACATACACACACAGATACATACACAGATACACACACAGATACATACACAGATACACACACAAATACATACACACACAGATACACACACAGATACATACACAGATACACACACAAATACATACACACACAGATACACACACAAATACATACACACACAGATACATACACAGATACACACACAGATACATACACACACACACAGATACATACACAGATACACACACAGATACATACACAAGTACAAGTGCGTCTACAGGGGTGTTAGGTGTGAGAACATGATGTAATACCTCTATTAAAAACGTTTAAATTGTGTTGCATGTTCTTTACCTTCTGGCCAAGCGGCTCCCTCCCGTCCCCAGTCTGAAGGAAGCTAACCTGCTAGAAGCTAACGTTAGCAGACAGGAGACAAAGGAGTTTAACATTTAACCTGAAAACACAGAGTTGTTGCATTTTTTTCCGAAATTCGCGTTAAATCCGAATGTATGAGGAACCGTAAAGCAACTAACAGAAAGCCCGGAGGTTTAAAAAGCAAGAAAAGAACAGTAGTCAGTATGCCGAGCAGCTTAGATCTGTTGTTGTTGTTGTTGTTTTTATCGCGGCGCGCTGTGACGGCGTCATCGACGTGCGTCGGGCTGCTCGTTTTGTACCACGGCGTTGCGCCTTCCGGGGGCGGGCGGAGGCAATGTTTTACACCTTCATCCATTACACGTTACAGTGTGGACGTTACTCTGATGAACTCTTACATCATCACCAGTCAAACATGTCACCTGTCACCGTTAATATACATCCTACACGCTGTATACACAGTATAAAGACATGTTTACGTGTACTACTGCACATACTCCTCCAGTCCACCTACATCCATACAGTAGTGTTTGTTTATTTACACTATGTGTATCGTAAGAACAGTTGACTTCTATATATTGACGTTTTATTTGGTCATTGGTGCTTTTAAAAAATACATTTGATCATATTAATATTAATGTAAATACTATTTTAATTCTTTACCTTTATTTTTTCCAGTTTTGTTGTCCAGTTATTCTATTTCTGTCAAAGTACAGCAAGAGAGAATGATCAAACTCCTTGTATGGGAACGAACTTGGCAAATTAATTTGAAATACATATAATACAATAACATGATTTACCGTTGCTATTGTTTTTATATGCAAATGACATGTTAATTAAGCTTGTGTGTGTGTTTTTTTTTTTGTGGTTTATTTTTCACCAGTAGATGGCATTCTAAGTATGCAAAACAAAGACAGAAAGATGAAGGTAGTGGGCTCCTGATGACGCAGAGCGTCTCCTGTACAGGTCTTGGCTGTGGGCTCGGTTTAAAGGAACCGGTCCACCCATATGTTCCGTCATGCACAGAAAAGACCTCTCCTGTCCTCCACTTGGTGCTGCGGTGACACATTCCCACACCGTGCCTTTCTTTACAGCCACAGAGAAACAGGAGGTGGGGGCATATTTCAGTACGAAGCGCTTGTTTTTGACGAGGGGTCTCCAGTCTTTTGTCCTAACCCGCGGACACGTAGACTCATCACAACACGAGCCCCGTGCGGCGTTCAACGACCCTTCTCTGCAATGAGGGCACTGCGACGTGCCAATAAAAAGCTCTGCTGGACAATAAGTTCAAAATATGAAATATTGTCACAAGGCAGGGTGGATGTCAGCTGCAAAAAGAAGAGGTGTGGGGGGGGGGGGGACATGGCCCAGATTCTACAGCCTAAACCCCGACGTGAGCCTAAGCAGCCGCTGACCCGCCCAGGTCGATGGCCAGTGGGCGGGGCGTCACAATATGTAAGATATCGTGACATGAGACTAGATATTGGCTTAGATTTTTTAAAGTGGTAATACAGCAGCATACGTGTTGTGTTTTCCTTGTTTTAAAGGATGCAATATAGTAAAGTAATGTAACTCACCAGACTATTCTAGCTACTCTAGTTATTATTTTCCTTATTATTAGTCATTATCCACATTAAGGGTTAATATTTATCAAAAATCTCAATGCGTAAATATTTTGTGAAAACCCTATAGTATTTGGTGAAAAATATCATATTTTATTTTTGCCTAGCCTTAGTTACTATAAGTGTAACTCCAGTTCTATGATTACAGGTAACTTAAACTTTAGAACAATCTTTATTTACAGGTACATACATGACATTTGACCTTCTCTGTGTTGCACTAGAGGAGCAACGAGAGGCATAGTGTCTCCTTCAAGGACACTTTGATATGCAGGGCGGAGGAGGGGATCGATCCACCAACCTTGTGCCAACGAGTCCAGCGAGGTTCTGCCTTACAGAGGAGCAACGCGTCCTGCTTGAGGCGAGGACACACGGATCGATGGCACTGTCCAAGCACCAACTATATATATATATATATATATATATATATATATATATATATATATATATATACATAATAAATAAACAAATATGTTAAGGAAATGTTTGTCTTCTCTATTTTATGTCACACTGCACACACAAAAAGTGAATACAATATAAGAAGAGAACAGAGTGATACAAAACTAGGTTACACTTTACAATTTACTTTAAACCTTTATTTATTAAAAGTGCAAACATACATGTACATCACATAAAGGTACATAGAAACAAGGATATGAATTTAAATAAGTAATGATGATAATTTAAAAAATAGAATTGTAATGAATAATACATTATATACACTCTAAACAATTTCACCGTAAAATAACGGTAACTTACTGGCAGTAGGGATGCCAGTAATTTACTGTTTTTTTTTACAGTGAAGCTACCGTAATTTTCTCTTACATTATCTCACCGTATACTGGATTACGGACATACGGAACATTTAACTGTATGTTATGAAATACTGTAAGATACCGTTTTAAATCCACCGTAAATTTACAGCAATTCATTATTGTGTATATATATATATAAAATTATCAGTTCACAATACATTTTGACAGTTTACCACTTTTACTAGTGTTTATAATTTTGAGAGTCTTGATAAATTGTTTAAATCTAACTTTGAAACTGTGTGTCTCTACTAATATGTTCTAACATTAGTCTTCGTCTGTCGGATGGCCCCTGAAGGCACCGTCGGGTTTGTTTTGGTCCTGAGGGGCTGTGTCCGAGCCGACCAATGAGGGCGTCGGACTCGTCACGTGACCCCCCGCGGCCCCGCCCAGTCTACCTCCCTTGTAAAGCGGCGCGTCCTTCATAGTTAATTCATACCTTTCCCAGTCAGCGGTGACTCCTGCAGCCTGTCCCCGTTACTTCGCAACGACGCCAGAGAGACACCTCGCATTCTACCAACGCACACAATAAAGAAAGAGAGAAACTCTGTCCTCCATTCATTCACAGAGACAAAAGAGATCTGTGGCCGACACAAGACGCTACACGTCCGTTAACTCGTTCAGTGGGGGTGTTCAACTCAGACTATCTGCGTTTCATTTCTTCTTCTTTTTCAAGAACCAGAATGAAAACCAAATTCATCAACGGGGTTTCCTCCTCCCCCTCCATGTCGCTGGGTATCCTGGTGACCGAGAACGCGCTGCAGGTCCAGCCCGACACCGAGGAGGACTGCGAGGAGCTGGTCCGCCTCGACCAGCCCGACCCGGACACCCAGCGCAGGGCTTATCTGTGGTGCAGAGAGTTCCTCCACGGAGCGTGGAAAAGCCTGGACAAGGACGAGTTCCACATCACCATCATAAGGTACGCCGCGCTCGCCTGCTTGCGGGCTGGAGGTGTAGGCCCCGCTTGGTCGAAGCTAGTGCGATAAAGCTGCTGTTACACATCCTGTCTCGTGATGTAAACGGTTAAAATAAGGATGACGTAGGTTGTTTCTGTAGCAGGCCTGTAGATTTCTATGTGCGTCTCATTCTATACGGACCTCCCCTTTTAAAAATGCTGTTGTGGGACATTGGGAGGCCAATAACGGTATCAATAATTATTATTATTATTAATATACTTCAGTTGTTTCAAAATAGGTTTGTTTTTAAATCAAAATCTATTTAACTTTGTCTAAAAACTGCTGCTTTATTTCTTATGAAATGATCTATTGTGGCACTCAAACCTCTTTATGTAAGGGATTACAGGCATTAGTTCAATGAGGTAATGTGAGGCTGTTATGCACCCTATTCTATTATTACGTTGCCTATCATGAGCTCAGAGAGTCGCAGTGAGAGTCGTATCTACATGTAACAATGTCCCACCGTCTTGTCTGTGTCCCCCCCCCCTCCCCACACACAGGGGTGGTCTGAGCAACAAGCTCTTCCTGTGCAGCCTCCCCGACAGCCTGGACACTGTTGGGGACGAGCCCAGGAGCGTCCTGCTGCGCCTCTATGGGGCCATCCTGCAGGTGGGAGCCACGTCTGTTATCACTTGTTTGAAGGCTGTTGTTTTACTGCAGGAAAAAAAGAGAGAGAGAGAGAGAGAGAGAGAGAGAGAGAGAGAGAGAGAGAGAGAGAGAGAGAGAGAGAGAGCAACAAGTAAGCCAGACTCTTCACGAGGACGTGTTGCCGTGTCGTTTTTAATAACTCCTTTCCCTCAGTAGCTTGTAGATGTTAGTCTTAATTGTCACAGTTTGAACTGCTTTATTTAATGAGGTGCTGCTGCAGACCGTTTCACAGTTGTAAAGATGTGTCCCGGTTTATTTCATGCCGCGGTGTATGTGAATGACGTAGGCCGACAGGAAGTAAACACGGGCGCGGGCTGTTTGCATCGAAACAGTCCACACGGCACACACAGGCAGCAGAAAAGTAAGAGCTACACACTCTGTCTTCATTTTTTTTTTACTTCCTGTAGAAATGTTTTATCACAGAGAGGACTCGTGTAACTGGGGTCAAAGGTCAATAACAGCTGATAGTCACAGAAACAAACAACAACAAGATGAAAACATACAACTGTGTGATGTGTCTCCCCCAGAGCTTGTTGTGTGTGTGTGTGAGTGCGTGCGTGTCTGCAGCTGATATGCTTATGTGTGTGTGTGTGTGTGTGTGTGTGTGTGTGTGTGTGTGTGTGTGTGTGTGTGTGTGTGTGTGTGTGCGTGCGCGCGCGTGTTAGCCATTGTTGTACATGATGATGTACCCCCATGGCTGTACATGCATGTGTTCTTTGCCGTAGGCTTCCCAAAGGAGCGTGCCCTCCTGGGTACTCTTGTTCCCAGGTGAACCCACCAAAAAACACGGTACAGTATGAGATCCCTGAAATCTCAGCCTAATACAAAGACGTAACACACACTGACTCATGCAGCACAACACCCGGCTGGGAAGACACAGTATGCTAGGGGGAAAACCCCCCCCCCCCCTCTCCTGTCTGTCTCCTTTCTTCTTTTAAAAACCCTGCCTCCTAACTCCCGTTTATCAAGAAGTCAGCTGAATGACTCTGCACATTTTTTGCAACCCCCCCCCCCCCCCCCTCTCCCCGCGACGAATTAAAAACAGTGTCGAGAAATGTCAAGCGTGTGCAGTTTCACAAAAGCGTCTAGATAATGTATCTCTTCGCAGCTCGGCGGCGTTAACACAGAGAGAGGGTACAGGCGATGTGGCTGGACCGTCCAGAGGTCATGATCCAGGTATTGCTAAGTGTAACAGAACTGCAAAGACAAGCCGCTTGAGTCAGCATCACCTGCTTTCATATTGAGCGACAGGAGATCAAGGGTTTCCGAGCAAAACGGCACATACCAATCTTCTGCACGCCGTTGGCTTCATCCTGCCGCGATACATCAAAAAATAAATAAAGACGCAGCGATGTGGTCCTGTCTTGCTGCTCCCTCAGCCTTAAAATGTGCCCAATGAATCCCGCATTAGGGATTAACTAAAGACCGTGTAATAAAAGCCAACGGCGGCTTTTATTGCCGGGGACGTCTGAGAGAGAGCTGTAGCGCCGGGTCCTTCACCAAGGTAACTGTAGCCGTCTCCATCAGGACAGTAGCGCGTCTCAGGAATTAGTCATGTTTAATCAAAAAAGCTAATATGATTCCGGAGCTTTATGTCACCGTCAGAGTGCACCGCTACTAATGATTAAACAAAGCCTAACTGCACTGGAAGCGACGTTTCTCAGCAATGAAGATATGCGAATAGCATGTTGGATGATCGTAATCATAGATAAATAGATATATTTTTACCCCCGGTTATAATAGACCCTTTTACAGCTGTTGCGATAAAAAATTTGCGTTTGCATGCCGGCAACAGAAGTGGCGTTCATTCCCCAGCCGCTTTAAACGTTGAATTGATAGCGTCGCCTGGCATCAGAAGGTCTGGTTGTTGTCTGTTCGGTTGTAAGAATCGACTCAAGTTCTCCAGAATTGCGTCGGGACTGCGAGCGTTTCAGAGCAACGGGTGTTTCGGATTAACGAGTGGCCGTGTTAACTGGTGACTTTCAACAAAATGCGTCTTTGGTTCGTTTTTGTAACTCGTAATGTCTCGACTTGCAGCTCGTAATGACTCGACTTGTAGCTCGTAATGTCTCGACTTGCAGCTCGTAATGACTCGACTTGTAGCTCGTAATGTCTCGACTTGCAGCTCGTAATGACTCGACTTGTAGCTCGCAAACTTGTAGCTCGTAATGACTCGACTTGTAGCTCGTAATGACTCGACTTGTAGCTCGCAAACTTGTAGCTCGCAATGACTCGACTTGTAGCTCGTAATGACTCGACTTGTAGCTCGTAATGACTCGACTTGTAGCTCGCAAACTTGTAGTTTGTAATGACTCGACTTGTAGCTCGTAATGACTCGACTTGTAGCTCGTAATGACTCGACTTGTAGCTCGCAAACTTGTAGCTTGCAATGACTCGACTTGTAGCTCATAATGACTCGACTTGTAGCTCGTAATGACTCGACTTGTAGCTTGCAATGACTCGACTTGTAGCTCATAATGACTCGACTTGTAGCTCGTAATGACTCGACTTGTAGCTCGCAAACTTGTAGCTCGTAATGACTCGACTTGTAGCTCGTAATGACTCGACTTGTTGCTTGTAATGACTCGACTTGTAGCTCGCAAACTTGTAGCTCGTAATGACTCGACTTGTAGCTCGTAATGACTCTACTTGTAGCTCGCAAACTTGTAGCTCGCAATGACTCGACTTGTAGCTCGTAATGACTCGACTTGTAGCTCGTAATGACTCTACTTGTAGCTCGCAAACTTGTAGCTCGCAATGACTCGACTTGTAGCTCGTAATGACTCGACTTTTAGCTCGTAATGACTCAACTTGTAGCTCGCAAACTTGTAGCTCGTAATGACTCGACTTGTAGCTCGTAATAACTCGACTTGTAGCTCGCAATGACTCGACTTGTAGCTCGTAATGACTCGATTTGTAGCTCGCAAACTTGTAGCTCGCAATGACTCGACTTGCAGCTCGTAATGACTCGACTTGTAGCTCGTAATGACTCGACTTGTAGCTCGCAAACTTGTAGTTTGTAATGACTCGACTTGTAGCTCGTAATGACTCGACTTGTAGCTCGTAATGACTCGACTTGTAGCTCGCAAACTTGTAGCTCGCAATGACTCGACTTGTAGCTCGTAATGTCTAGACTTGTAGCTCGCAAACTTGTAGCTTGTAATGACTCGACTTGTAGCTCGTAATGACTCGACTTGTTGCTTGTAATGACTCGACTTGTAGCTCGCAAACTTGTAGCTCGTAATGACTCGACTTGTAGCTCGTAATGACTCTACTTGTAGCTCGCAAACTTGTAGCTCGCAATGACTCGACTTGTAGCTCGTAATGACTCGACTTGTAGCTCGTAATGACTCTACTTGTAGCTCGCAAACTTGTAGCTCGCAATGACTCGACTTGTAGCTCGTAATGACTCGACTTGTAGCTCGTAATGACTCTACTTGTAGCTCGCAAACTTGTAGCTCGCAATGACTCGACTGGTAGCTCGTAATGACTCGACTTGTAGCTCGTAATGACTCAACTTGTAGCTCGCAAACTTGTAGCTCGTAATGACTCGACTTGTAGCTCGTAATGACTTGACTTGTAGCTTGCAAACTTGTAGCTCGTAATGACTCGACTTGTAGCTCGTAATAACTCGACTTGTAGCTCGCAATGACTCGACTGGTAGCTCGTAATGACTCGACTTGTAGCTCGTAATGACTCAACTTGTAGCTCGCAAACTTGTAGCTCGTAATGACTCGACTTGTAGCTCGCAATGACTCGACTTGTAGCTCGTAATGACTCGATTTGTAGCTCTCAAACTTGTAGCTCGCAATGACTCGACTTGTAGCTCGTAATGTCTAGACTTGTAGCTCGCAAACTTGTAGCTTGTAATGACTCGACTTGTAGCTCGTAATGACTCGACTTGTTGCTTGTAATGACTCGACTTGTAGCTCGCAAACTTGTAGCTCGTAATGACTCGACTTGTAGCTCGTAATGACTCTACTTGTAGCTCGCAAACTTGTAGCTCGCAATGACTCGACTTGTAGCTCGTAATGACTCGACTTGTAGCTCGTAATGACTCTACTTGTAGCTCGCAAACTTGTAGCTCGCAATGACTCGACTTGTAGCTCGTAATGACTCGACTTGTAGCTCGTAATGACTCTACTTGTAGCTCGCAAACTTGTAGCTCGCAATGACTCGACTGGTAGCTCGTAATGACTCGACTTGTAGCTCGTAATGACTCAACTTGTAGCTCGCAAACTTGTAGCTCGTAATGACTCGACTTGTAGCTCGTAATGACTTGACTTGTAGCTTGCAAACTTGTAGCTCGTAATGACTCGACTTGTAGCTCGTAATAACTCGACTTGTAGCTCGCAATGACTCGACTGGTAGCTCGTAATGACTCGACTTGTAGCTCGTAATGACTCAACTTGTAGCTCGCAAACTTGTAGCTCGTAATGACTCGACTTGTAGCTCGCAATGACTCGACTTGTAGCTCGTAATGACTCGATTTGTAGCTCTCAAACTTGTAGCTCGCAATGACTCGACTTGCAGCTCGTAATGACTCGCTGGTGTAAAGTTACATGCTAGGTTTCTCCACCATGTTTATATTGGGATATTAAATATTGGGCCACTCGCTAATGTATCCTACCCACTCACTATTTGAACACGTATCTGGAAAGTCCATGTGTTTGGGTTACGTTCTCCATCTTGGCTGGTTAATGCTATCGCACTCCGTCGTACTTCTGTTGCCAGACTGCACACACGCCTACATTCGTCTGTATGGTGTAAAAGGGTCGATCCACAGTAAAACGTCACAGCAGCAGCAGCTTTAGTCTTTGAGCTGTAGGATGCAGGACCATGCAGCTCCTGTTGTCTCGACACCGTCACGCCCCAAAGACTCATACTGTACTGTCTGCACTGCAGGCGTGGCTAGGTTTGGATGTTGACCGCTCGCGGACAGCTTCACATGTATTCACGGAGAGTTCTTTCCTTTTTCTTTTGTTGATAGATGTCCTGTAATAAAGGGGATTCCCGACAGTCAAACAAAGAAAATCTCTTTCAAGTAAGTAACCGATGATGCGCTCCTCTGCCCGGAGCGCTGCGCCGTGTCCACCCTCTCACCAACTCCCCCGATGTGTGAAAACATGGTTGTGCTTCTGCTCTTTACTGGGGTTGAACTGTGTCAGGGTGGCTTTCTTCCTCTGCTCTCACACTTCTTCTGAACTCCTGAGGCACCAGTTGTTTTCGGGTGTGTTCAGAATCCATTTAACACCTGTTTCCACTTACTGTTTCCACTTACTGAGCACGGCTGTAAGAACCGAGTTCAGTCAGCGATTTCATTCAGTTTGTACTTTAAAGAAAGCTGATTCGGGTGAGACACTACAGGCGGTGTTTTTCATTTACTGGTCTTATTTCAGACCGGTGGAAAGGAACCATTTATTTTACTACTTTTTTGTCTATTTTGCGTCTTTATATTTCTCCTAAATTCACGTTTAGTTCAAGTTACCATTAGCCTCATTTGCTGGGGAAATGTCACCGTGATGACATTGTTACCCTATTCACCTGTAGTGAATTGAACTCAGCATCTCTTTAATTAAAAGAGTTCTTTCTCAGACTTCAGTCGCTCTCACACACACACACACACACACACCAAGCGTTACACTTTCATTGCTCTCTATGTTCTGAAGGGTTTGTTCACACATCATTTATGGCTGGATATAGACGTTGTAAAAACATTTTATTACTAAAGAAATAGAGAAAAATACAAAGAGAGATGTTCACTTTTGACTCTAATATGTCGAACAAAAGGAAAAATGTCACACGAGACGGCAGATGAGCAGAGAAGGTCTTTTAGAGAATCGACACGGTTTGTTCGGAGAGTCTCTGCCGGCGTTCTGAAGCGCTGCAAAGCCTCATCCCCGCTGACCTAGAAAATGTTTTGCCCTGCTCCGCGTCACCACCACCCCTGACCCCCCGCGCCGCGTGGCTGAGTCACAGCTCCCCGTCATGTGACGAAGGCGAGGTCGTCGGCCAGTTAGCTATTGTTGGCGCTCCAGCTTCTCTTCCCCGTCCCTCCAAAATCCCAGCATTGAGGCTAGAGGAAGGCGGACCCAGTGTCTTAGGGTGACGTTCTCTAACAATGCCGTCCGGTCAAAGTAAAGCCTGTTTAGGATTATAGAGGACGTCGCTGTGTTAATCCCTGCAGGGATACCTCACACGGTACATGTCAGACATGCTTTAGATACACATTCTCAAATACGGCAGAGAGAATCACGCCTTTAATTGAGACGAGCTTATGTAAGCGAGATGCTTTTATTTCTAACACCCATCGTGAACACGTCTCGACACATTTAGGATAATAAGCATTTCCTCTGCATTATTTCCATCTAACGGTAACAACATGTATTCATTCAAGTCCTTATCGCTTGTTCTTTGACACAATTTCCCTTGCGGACAGATAAATGTCACTCTAGTTCATCTCGGTTCAGATGGGTGCGAGCGGTCTGAACTCTGTAATCTACCACCCCCCCCCCTCCTCCCCCCGTACAGGTTTGTTGACACACACACACAACAGAGCAGATAAGCATGTTGGCGGCACACGTTGCACCTGCTGCATCGCTCCAAGGCCAGCTGCCCATTATTTCGGAGCCGAGCGGAGCAGCGCCACTGACCAGTATAGCAGTTTAGATTCAGATGCGATCAAATATCCAGAGAGGGCATGATCACATGATCACATGATCACATGATCACGTGATCACGTGATTCATTCCCAAAGTGTATTCAGATGTAGGAGGAAGTTTCTGTTTCCTGTCAGGAAACAGAGTGAGGGAGGTGCTTTTTTTTTTCTTTTCTTTTTTTCGGGAATGTGGAAATTCTTCTGTGCTTTGACATCGGTTGTTGATGATTAACTTTTGAACGGGTAGAAGAAGAAGACTTGTCTGGGAGAGCGAGCCAAATCAAACAGACCGCTAAAATACACAGATGGCATTTAAAATGGGTCAGAGGAAATGAAACACAAGTTGATGGAGGACCATCTGCTGGGGGGGTAAGACAGTCAATATGGGACCACCACCACCACTGCGGGGGCAGGTTACATAACTGACATCTGAATCAAGAATATGACTTAAGGCCTGGGAAAACTTATTTTCTCAATCAACCTTGTACTATAAGTGATGGGTCATGCGTGAACACACTGTTTTCTGCCCAACTATATAGGTGCAATGTTCAAGATGTGGCCAGAAGGCCCGTCCCGTCTTGTAATACCACTCGTACCTCAAGAGGCGATAGTGAGTCTGAATCTGCGAAGACGGATGGTGCTGGGGAGGAGGAGGAGGAGGAGGAGGAGGAGGAGGGTCGCACGAAAACTGCAGCTGGACAACTAGAGGCAGGGATACGGCACATTTAAAAAGAGACGGCAGCAAGCTGATAGGCTAACGACGAGGGAGTGACGGTGCACTATTGGGCGGGAGCGCCCAGCTGTTAAACAGCTGATAGTGCGTATGAGCCTGACGGAAAAAAGTATTCTCTAAAGAAATGCCCTGGAAATATATTGTTTGTTTGTTTTATTTATCTCTCTTTATTTAATAATCAGGCATTGACATCAAGATCTCTTTTTTTCTAAGAGAGACCTGTGAACCAGAAACATTCCCATGAAGACAATCTGCAAAAACAGAACCAACAGAATCATAAAAAAAACATCGGATAATAACTCGTTAAAATCTCCGAGGGGAACGCGAGACGCAGTTCACTCCACTTAGAAGGTGCCCAGTAACTGAACCAGTCCTTCCAGCATGAGTTCATACATGAGGGATGTCTAGGGTTAAGTAGATTCAGAGGTTTAGTTCAGAAGCTTCAACAGTACAGCTTGATGTAAAGAATGTTTTTTGTGCAGCTGCCTGCTAGTGTTTCGGTTTGAATTGAACTTACAAGCGTTTACTTTGGTTTAACTTTGAATCCTTCACTGGAGCTCTGGCCCCCCGGGTACGTGCTGTTAACGTACAGCTTCACTTTCCCACAGCTCAAGCCTCTGCTCTGCTAATGACCTGCTGCCTGTTTCGGGGAGAAGCCTGGGCTTTCTGTCTCCTCCACACAGCAGAGTGAATCAGAAGCGGGCGGTGAGAAGCCGGCACACACATTTAGTGCTTTCGGGCTCCGGGGCCACACGATTGTGTCGGTGTGAGAGACGTTTTTCCCCAGCCAACCTTGAGCCCCCCCCCCCGCTGGTGTGTGTGTGTGTGTGTGTGTGTGTGTGTGTGTGTGTGCTGCTTTTGTGCGTCTGTAAGATAAAGAAGAGGCTGTCCACTCTGCTTCAGGAGCTTCTAGTGTAGCCGGTTGCTCTGCGTGGGCCAACTCCTCCCGGGAGTTTGAATCCACCTCTTGTGTTCCTTTCACTGCTCTGACGTGCCGACCCTACTAACACTAACCACAGCTTCCTCCTCTCTCAAACTCATCCATCCTACTGCTCTCCATTCAGCCCTGCATGCACAGCGATCCTACTACAGTGCATGCACACTGTTATAGTTTCATACCAAGATAGTCGCTATAAACAGTTTAAGTTGTACTCTTCACTCTCCGTATCTTGTGACTCTATCGTTTAAAGTGCCGTGATGTTTTCTATGCCGGGTTTCTGATTCCAATCGATCTTCTTTTGAATGATCTGGTGACGATTCATAAAGTCCAGATGTCGTTCTTTTAACACGCGGACGAGTAAAGCTTTGACCCGGTTAGTCCGTCGCGTTCGGACTTTCTCCAAAGAGAGACGGTCTCCTCCGGCTCGAGGTCCGTCGACAACATAGTCGAATAGATGGTTCAAATTTGTAATCAAAAGTTATTTATTTTATCAAAAGCAAATTGAATCGCACTATGAAGTACAGAAAAGTATATCTCATGAGATAGAGGTCTATTGCATTCCACCCAACAGACCGGAGTATTCCAGTTAGCGGTCCAACGGTCAACAACAGAGCTCCCGTTTTGAGGAAAGCCTCAGGCTATGTACCGCCTTTAAAGTCCAGCTTCTGTCCATATGTCAGCAGCGCGTCTCCTTCAGGGGTCGGCTGTGACTTCGATCCTTCTCCAGCTGCCGGATTCCAGTCGGCGTCTCCCTTCTGCAGCTGCGGAGTCGATGTTCTCCGAGCGCCGCGCCCTAACTAACGTCCCGTTCTCTTCATTTGTTGCTCTTCGTGGACATCTCTCAAGGCGTCATTGTTCTACTACATTCATTAAGTTTCTATTTGGTTTTTGGCCCTCAACAAGTAATCGTCTTGTAACACACTGATCATCGCTAGGAGCGCTTTAAGCGTAGTTTTTCCACACAAGTCTCACGTTGCAAGTCTTTCATTCTTCGCGCGAACAGGATCTGACTGCATGAGACTGGGGAAACGTGCAGAGAGCTGCTCCCTTGAAGGCACCAGCCGAGCCTAAACGCAGATGTCTGGTTGCATTTCGGATTTAAACGCTGTGAAGAGCTGGACAACAGCAAAAACTGTATGTTCGATGTGGAAATACCAGAAATCTCCGAACATTAACATCAAAGTTGTTATGGTGAACTTTGAACTGGTTATGAAACGGTCTCAAATGAATACTGATGTCCCTCTATAGCCTTCATCAGTGAACGAGACCATCAGAGAGAAGATGGTCTATTTCTATATGGTTATTCTTAATGCTCGTCTATGAAATCCAGGTTCACCACAAACTCCTTCAGCTCAGACTCCAGCAGAGACCGGCCAAAAATCAACCCAAAATGAAAGTTCCTTGTAGTAACGTTAAGAAAACATTTGTATTTATGTCAATGCATCAGTTTAGGGGGTTAATCGCACAATTTGCTGCATTAGTTTTGTGAGAATCTTGTTCATTTCCAAGCGAAAATTGATATTGTTACTGAAATATTCCTAATCGAATCTGAAATTGAATCGGTGGTAATAGCCAGGCAGCGTTAATGTTTACCAGAGACCAAAGAGATTGAATTTAACATGAAACCAGCCCTGTTGCAGGTCGGCTGTCTGACGAGAGACTCATTCCACACCTCTCACTCTCTTTCATGTTTTCAGACATGGCTTCCAGAAAAAGCTCTTTGTCTCATTTGTCATTCTTGTTCTTTTTTTTTTCATTTTACAGCACTGATAGGCCGTGTCTCTCATGCTTTATTTCCATGTTTAAGCTGCTACGTTTCTTGCCCGTTGTGTGTCGTCAGGGTGCTGAGGCCATGGTGTTGGAGAGTGTGATGTTCGCCATTTTGGCAGAGAGGGAGCTGGGACCTAAACTCTACGGTATCTTCCCTCAGGGCCGCCTGGAGCAGTATGTCCCTGTAAGTCACATCTCTTTGTGTGTTTACTTGTATGTGCTGTGCGATCATTTTTGTGCAGGAACGGAGAGAGGCGAGGATTACGTAATTCCTTTGTGTACGTCGACTTCATCAATTACAAAAATATGTTGATTTGCATAACAAGCGTGGGCTCGTTGAAAAAGTGTCTGCCCCCGGTCAAAACCTCTGACCCAATCCTCCGAAGTGTGGACGTGTTTTAGACAGAGACCCAACAATGTGGCGCCTGTTTTTGATATATTCTGTGGTAAATGAATTGTTATATTAATGGGGAATTTAAAACAAATAATCTTAGAATAATTAATAATTCAGTCGTTAAATGAATCGACTAATTTAAAAAAAAAAAAAGAATCGTTGCATAATTGTCAGGTTCATCTTCAGGTTGGCCGTCATCTGTTAAGATTTGAACTAGGCACCATGAGGCACGTGGAATGAATGACACAACACGGTGTGTGTGTGGGTGTGTACTGTGTACTGTGTACTGTGTGGTGTGTACTGTGTACTGTTCAATGATGCATCACCGATCAATGTTCAGAGAGAATTAATAAACCATAAAACATCTGCTCTCCAGCAGTTAAACGGTACAGAGTTACACAATTCATTCTGCTCTGGGAAGAAACTCATTTTGCCCTCAGTTGACGTCACGTCGCTGTCGCTCACCTGAACAGACCAGCGGCCGCTTACTGAAATACAGTCCTGTCATGTTGTTTGAAGAAGGACGTGCTGCAAGGAAGTGATAGCCCTTGATACAATTCTACAAAAGTAGTTTCAGAAAGAAATCTAGAAAGGTGTACTCAGCAGATGCTGCTACAACCACTGCAGTACTGTTTGACAGAATGAATACCCACGACTGACTAACCCCCTCTGGACACTAATGGCCTGTAAGGCATCGCAAAACACGCGTCATTCAAACTCAAAAACAAGCGCTGATGTATGCAGGCTGTAAGTATAAGACGCGTCATGCAGTCTTGTCAACAACTTAAATAACGCGGCTGAGTTGCGGCGATGTACTCAGCAGTGTGCGTAATGGTATTTCCGTCAGCCAAACACCGTCCAAATCACTAAAAAACGTTTTCCCGTCACTTTTCCCCCCGAGTCTCCAGCGAGTGATGGGTGAGCGGGCAGTCGATGGCGGTACGAAACGGGCGATTAAAACGTGTTTTTGAGAACGCGTGAGTCATCGCAACCACAAGAGGTCCTTGAGCGGGCGGCCATAACGGGCCATCCAAAATATTATGCAGTTTTCTGCAGCAGAATTTGAGATTAGTCATGGACAGACACAGAGGTGCACACTCACTCACTGACACAGTGATCTCATGATTCTGGGATATCACGTAGGCTTTCACAACATCAATAAACTGCACACAGCCTCTTCATATTCAGCAACCGGGCCGGGCCTGTCTGGGCTGCTTTAAATCACATCAAATATTGGTACCTCAACATTTCTTGTTGCATTTTAGTTTGGGTTTCATTGTAGTAAAACGTATGAATCTGTGGGTTTTGTTGCATCTTAAATGTTTTTATAATTTGGGCTGATAAAAACAGTCGCCTGCTGTATGAATAAGCCCTTTCTGTTATTCTGTGAACAGAGTCGTAAACTGGACACCTGGGAGTTGAGCGACCCCAGCATCTCAGCGGAGGTTGCAGAGAAGATGGCCGAGTTTCACGCGATGAGGATGCCCTTCAACAAGGAACCCAAGTGGCTGTTTGGAACCATGGACAAGTAAGTCGTTTGAGTCTTGTCGAGCCCCGTCTTGTCCCGTCTCGTCTGTATTTAGTGAAACGCCGTTCTCCCCGTGAAAAGCGGTTTTCAAATGAGACGCTGAGCAGATTTGAAAACTGGTTCAGAGTCGGTAGCTGGAGGTTCTGTATCCTAGGATAGCAAGCTGCGTCACCGATTACTTATCAACAGGTGTCTTATCATAATGTACTTCTGTTTTAATCACCTTCAAGTTTATTTGTTGTGTGTTTGCTAGGTTTACGTTGCACAATATTCCTCAGCGTGTGGGCACAAAGTCCATGGTCTAGTTCTACTGATCTGCTGTGAAGATATCTATTGGTTTATCATTTCCCAGATTATGTATTACAGATATGACTAATATGACGATGACCGACTTAGTAAATTTCCATGACACGAAAGAGTGAGGATTGAGAAATCAGAAACGTAATATGTCGTGTTAGCTTATGTGGAATTTTACTGGAATTTGTTGGTCGGCAGAACTCAGCGGTTAAATATTATTCATCTCTATCGTAGCCTATTATATTTATATTTAATAGTATTATTTATATATATATTTATTATTATTATTATTATTATTATATGTAATATTATATATTAAAGATACAACCAAAACAAAAATTTCAATAAATAAATAAATATAGTATTTGACCCGGCTTGACTGGTCCTGCTGACCTGTTCTGGAGCTCCCTGACTGGACTCTGGTCGTGGTTTGCTGCCAGTGGACGGGGCGATACTGACCCCAACTTTATATTTTTCTTAATACATTTTTACCAACGTTATTATTTTGTAATTTATGTAATTTGCCCTTTCATTGATGTGCTCTCTTATGGTCTTGCACTTCACACACACTCTCATCACAGACGCTGAACTACTGCTATTACTGGTGCTAATTCTACAACTGCTGGCAATCCTGCTACTTCACCATTATTTAATTAAACTGAATTTGTTTTGCTTTTACAATCAGCAATGAATACATTAGCAGAATGAATACTTGATTGTGTTTGTAGAAGCGGTTATCATAACCTCAGATTCTGGTCCGTTGATAGTCAGAGATGTGGCCTCATGCTTATCAGGATGTATTCAGAGAACACTCTGACTTTCACATGATCCTGACTTCACTGTGTGTGTGTGTGTGTGTGTGTGTGTGTGTGTGTGTGTGTGTGTGTGTGTGTGTGTGTGTGTGTGTGTGTGTGTGTGTGTGTGTGTGTGTGTGTGTGTGTGACGCTCTCAACAGGTACCTGAGCCAAGTCATGAGGCTGAACTTCACCAGAGAGTCCCACCTGCGCCGCTTCAACCGCCTGCTCGGCTACAACCTGCCAAAGGAGATGGATATGCTCAAGTATGTCGTGCGTCCTCTTGCACAGAGATTACGCAAAAGGTGACACGATGTCGCCCCATTTCGTGATATCGGATACCGAACCTGGTTGTCTCTGCAATTTGCCGCCATTCTTGGTTGTTATTGGTTCGGCGCTACCTGCTGCTAGCTGCCAAAAACTGCAGTTCTGCAAATGGCCACTTGAGGCTGGCTACAAAAGCAAGTCAATTCTTATAGACCTCTCCTGTTTTAAATGCTATCGAGGCTTGAAGTTGGTATACTTGTGGGCGTGGCCTCTTTTAGTGACAGGTGGGCGTCGTCTTAATGAAGTGAAACGCAGAGATGGAACCTCCAGAATACGTTGTGGCTTCATGATACTGTATAGGGATCTTTGTGGTCAGTATGAAGATGCACACCGCTATTGTTAAACCCTGCTGATTGATCATCCTCTGACTTCTGACCCGTTTGTGTGTGTTCAGGTCTCTTCTGGAGTCCACGCATTCGCCTGTAGTGTTCTGCCACAACGACTGTCAAGAAGGTAGAACACACGGATGACGATGGCCCCTATCTGCTGCACATTAGCGTGTTTCTTTCACGAACAAACATAACTTTATGCATGCGTTGCTTTCAGGAAACGTCCTGCTGCTGAAGGGCCGCCAGAGCTCAGACAAACAGAAGCTCATGCTCATCGACTTTGAGTACAGCAGCTACAATCACAGGTAAGATGGCGGCGGCTGGAACACAGATTTCAATCAGTCCATCCTGCTCAACACGTTGTAGAGTCCATCCCAAATACAGCGTTCTCCTGCTGGTAGTGCTCAGAAGTATTAAATGTGTATTAATCTGTATGTATGTATGTAGCTGTGGATTAATACACATTTAATACTTCTATTAAATGTGTAAGGACCAGTTTTGGTCCTTTCATGGGATTTGTTGAAGTTATTGTACATGTGGAACATTACGTGCTTTATTCTTTAAGAAATAGCTTAAAAAAAACAACATCAAGGTTAGACTTTACTACTTTATCTGATTTCTAAGCTAAATTTATTTTGTATAGCCCAAAATCATAAATTTGCCTCAGAGGGCTTTACAATCTGTACACATACGACATCCTCTGTCCCGGGACCCTCACATCGAAAAAACCCTTTTGAGCAGTCATCGTTCACGGCCACCTCCCTCTGGTGAAATATTCACTGCAGCTGTTATGTAACTGGAATTGGACAGCCAATGGGGTCTCTCTCTCTCCTCTCTCTCCTCTCTTTCTCTCTGTCTCTCTCTCTCTCTCTCTCCTCTCTTCTCTCTCTCTCTCTCTCCTCTCTCCTCTCTCCTCTCTCTCCTCTCTCTCTCTGTCTCTCCCTCAGCATCTTCCCCTTTAGCATTGCCCCTTTAAGTCTCCTCGTATGTTGCACAGTTAACACGTGATGTGAGCTGGATGTGGAAACAGAAGGGGGATGATTCCGGTTCATAGACTCCCTCGGAGCAGTGGGAGGATTTGTGATTCTCGGCTCTTGATAACGGTGTGGGAACGCAACATGCTAAAGTGTTGCAGTCCGTTGGTGCTGGTCAAAATCACAGAGCGTTACTGTAATTCCTTAAATAGTCGCTCATAGGGACTCGGTGTTGGCCGGACTTTGGTCTAGACGAGGGCTTTTCAAAGTCTTGACACCATGGCGCCCTTATTTTCAGCACTAACCCAATAGAAAAATCCATTTGAGTTCTGTAGAGGGAACCAGTGTGATGCTAACCCTCTGTTGGCCTGCAAACATCTCTATAAGGTGGAGCACCAGTGAACCAGCATCAGCTGTGTTCAACCCATAAAACAAAGGGCTCCAGTGCAGTTGACTGGACATCCCATACGGAAGGAAATACCATTAAACTCTTTAAACTTTCAAGAGGCGTTGAGCTATGCAGCACAAACCCAGATATCACTTAGAACGTCGTTATTACTGTCAAGGCATCATCAGTGTCTCTCTGTCAACCTTGCAGGGGATTCGATATTGGCAACCATTTCTGTGAATGGATGTACGACTACAGCTGCGAGGAGTTTCCCTTCTTCAAGGTGGACGCTCAGGCCTACCCTTCGAAGGCCCAGCAGGTGTGTACAACATCGCGGAATAGCGTCTTTATTTGATTTGGTTTGTACTGTCGCTAACTTGCCGGGTCTCCGCACAGCTGCACTTCATTGAAAGCTACCTGCGTGAGTCCGACCGAGGGTTTGAGAAGCTCAGCGAAGAGGACCAGATGAAGCTGAAGGAGGAGCTGCACGTGGAGGTCAACAGGTGAGCTCAGATGTGGGGCACGGCGTGTGAACCGACGCAGTTCCAAACAGTGAAAAGGTGAAAACAAAAGGAACCGTGTGTGTGTTTTTTTGACTCTAGGTTCTCCCTGGCGTCCCATTTTTTCTGGGGCTTGTGGTCCATCATCCAGGCCCGGCTCTCCACCATCAAGTTTGGATACCTGGTGAGTACCTTGGGGAACACATTGCACCTTTTAAATGTCACCTTGTAGAGGAGACACTGCACTGTGTCAGTTAAAGACAGGAACAGTTTTGCCCTGGAGGACGATGCAGTGTCAATATTTACTGTGTAAAGGTTATCTATGTTGCTATACTTGCTGAGCTGCAACATTTTAATATTGATGTCCTTCTATGTTAATTGCAGAAAAGAACTCTTTCAGATATGACATAACAGGGTTACATACTAATCGCTGATGTAACCCGGCTACAACATTCTCATACAAAATACGCTGTGAAAGTTGTAACTGCAGTCCGGCTTTAGATACTTGAAAATCACACCATTCAAATACATAAGACAATACGTTATTGATTAAACTATTAGGAGAACTACACCTTAAACCAGAATGAAATAAGGGAACTATGTAAATACAATACCAGCATGCATAAATGTGCAATACTGTTGTATATGTGCAATGTTTATGGTTGTATTCATGAATGTGTTGAAACACAGCATGTTTAATGTGCATTGTGTGCTATTATTAAGGATGAATATAAGCACAAATAAATTCATACATTCTTACATTCAGTTTAATATGACACTAGATTCTAGTGCAGGTTGACACTAGATTTTGTCCGTATTTCTGGTCAAAAGAAACTTGGAGCAATTTGAGAATTTGACGATCTATTGGGAATGGTGCTGGAGTACACATGTACACGTGTATTCATGTGTACTCTACTGTGTTGTAGGAGTATGCCCAGGCCAGATTTGATGCCTACTTCCAGCAGAAGAAGATGTGGGCGGTCTAACGGAGCCACATGTTGGGATGGACTGACGGCATGTTCAGCTGACGAAGACTCCACCCACCAAGCTTTACTTACGCTCCCTACCTTGAGGGGACTCGCTGGCTACTGTTAGTGTTGTGTTAACCAAATGCCAAAACTTGATCATGTGGCTAGGTGCTTAAGGTACGCCCCCCCCCCCCCCAAATCTCCATTGCAGCTCAAAGTTTACACTGTGAGACTCCCAGAGAGCCCCTCCCCCTGAAAACTAAAACACAAAAAACCCTGACTTGTACTAACCTTCATCACTGGTCGGAGCTGCTCTCCGCTCCTGCCTTGTTGGATCCACATCACTAACACGAGGGTCACGTTTAGAGCAGGAGGGGGGGCTACAGCTAGATTGGAAAAGTTGACATTGCATCAATGTATATGTATTGCTCATTCCCTTATGGAAATGTTCTGTTGGAAATAACCAAAATGTGAACTTCTCTTGGTAGATTGCTGCTCATAGAAGCAGCCAGTTGCTAACTATGTATATTATATATAGACCTCAGTGTGCCAGTGACCTGGCCCTGTCTGTTACTGACGGGCCGACTCGTTTGCTGGTGGAATCGTGACTTGATCGACAGGTCGGAGTGACGTCTGCACTTGTAGACGTCACTCACTTGCTGCTTGTTCGATTTTTTTTTTTTTTTTTTTTGTTTTGTTTTTATTAATCGTTGTATTTGACATTTTCTTCAGGCCAGGGCAAATACAGTTCTGTGGTTTTGTCAAGTATGTGAATAGTCGAAGTTCCTTTTTCTGGGCAGCCGGTTACTAAACTCCGCCAAAACCAAATCGTTGACGTTAAACATCGGGCATCGTCAGTGATCTTAGCTCTGGTTCTCGGTGGCTTCCCAACTAGTAATGCGATCACGCTGACCAGCTGTGACTTTTTCTCTTTTTAATTTTTACTGACGGAAGTTTGGTGGGTTTATGGTATTAATACGAATAACTGTGACAAGTACATCCACATCTCTGTGTACTTTACACATTGGGTATTAACATCTGCACTGTCTGATTTAGCCAAAAAGACATTCCAGCCATGCTTCATAAGCCTGGGAAAGTGTTGCTAAACAGCTAACTGACCCTATTTCTGCTTTTTTTACTTTTATATTTTATCACCGCACTGAAGATACGTACACAACAGTGGTCCCTTATCGTGCTCGTTTTTCCTTTGGCGACGTCACTGTGCCTACTGCTACCATCGTATCCATGACCCAGTATAGCATAGAGTCTATGCCGTACTATAGAGTCTCTCACCCAAACATCCTGACACCAGCCCAATTCCACCCAAACGGCAACCTCCGGTTCTGCCGAGTTACGCCAAAGGAAAATATATGACCAGGATGGGGTTTTTTTTGGTCTAAAGAGGCCTTTACACCGGGGGGGCGTGACGAATAAACAACACAACAATGCGAAATACTCCCTTGCGAATATTTCATCAAAATGATTCATACCGGCAGCGATGCGGGGAAATAAACGACGGCACTTTTTCATCACATAATATTCTCGTTCGGTGTGTACCGGCCCCGGGGTGTAAAGGTCTCGTTCGGCTGCTCAGCTGAGCTTACGTACGTCTGTTTCAAATGTTTAGTGTCGCACAAGAAGAACGCTCTTATGACGTGCTCGGCGCTTCGTTGGGTCACGTGCCTGGGGTTGGGGTTTCAGTGTGAACTTTACCAAAATCTAGCAAAAGACCAGGACGGAGCTGCTAACGTTGGCCAAAACCAGCTTCCACCCAGTTGGGGAAACACTACAGTCTGTGTGCTAGTGTGTCACGCTCATTACCACCCCCATGCTCAACGCGTGGAGAAATCCAGAAGCTGTATACCTAATTACAGTTGCTAAACCATGATTGGACAATCACTGTTTGGGATAGGGATTCAGCGATGGTCAATTGAAAAGCGAAATATTTGCTTTAGGTAGTTTTAAGTAATACTGCATGGAAATACTAAAGGAGATGCTCGTTTGCCACAAAATGTCTGATTGACAAATGAAAGCTGTGCGACCGCCCCAAACGCCGTCATGCATCTCCATGTTGGGGGGCCGTTAGCTCGTAGCATTGTGTGTACACACCAGGGTCTATTTCCTGTACACCTGTGAGCACTGGGACTTCCAACCAAAGGACTCCGGTGAAGCGTTCAGTAAGCATTATCTCATACTTGTGAAACTGGCTATACAAAGTGTGTACACTGAGCCGGACCATGTGACTAAACTAAACCCAACACTGGTCACCTGATACTGGAACCATCCAGAAGTGGTAGAATGTCTACTGAGGCACTTTTGATCTGAGGACCGGAAAACAAAATATGTACAATATATTTACGTGTGTGTGTGTGTGTGTGTGTGTGTGTGTGTGTGTGTGTGTGTGTGTGTGTGTGTGTGTGTGTGTGTGTGTGTGTGTGTGTGTGTGTGTGTGTGTGTGTGTGAGAGAGAAACATTTGGGGGTTGTTGAACTGTGACTGTTTCATTTTACATGAAGGTGTATTTTTACTGTATATTTGACTGTGATATTTCCTCTGGAATGGGTTTACTGTATAGTTTAACGTTTTATTTTGCGACACAGTGGGACTAGGGGTCGTGCCAGCAGAATGTGTCGTGGATTATACTGGTGGTCTGTTAAAAAAGTGTTACTGCGGCATTCCCTTTGTAGCAATAGTCTTTACTTCAGTACCTCTTCTTTCTTTTTTTCACTTCCATTCAGTGGCTCTTTCTTCTACCAAACCTATTATTCATTTGTTTCTCTTTCATGAATGAAATGTATTTGTCCTGACCTTCCCTACATGCTATATATCTATATTTCTTTTTGTCCCTTTCCATGATATTATGTTGTATTTGTTATAGACTATATAACTATAGTACATTCCATACTTAACCGTCAGTATCGCGTACACTCGACCAAAAGAACTGAACATTTTGATCTGATTGATTCCAATAAAATGGTGGAAGCCCCCAGTAGAGAAGAAACAAAGCACCCTCGCTTCTGTTTATACCTGGAGTTAAATATATGTAATATTCACTGACAAAAATATAGAGGGACCTGCTGAAAAATACCCAAATATAAAGAATCACAAACTTGTACCTTTTCATTCTTAATGAATGTACATGGTGTTAATGTAATACACTTTTGTTTTGTTAAAAAGTGAAAGCACCCACAACTACACTATCATGTGACTCACATTGATAACCTTTGCTATCTATGCAGCTATACTGAATGCATATGTACTCATAGAAGTATAATGGGTGAACTGCTGCAGCATAGAAAAGACCTTGGCTGTAAATGTACTTTTCTGCTTTGCACAAATGAAAAATAAAGAGAAAACAACTGACTGACCGGTGTTTATTTGTCCCCATAATATATTTGAGACTTTACAGGAACGGTCCAACGAACTACTGTGTTGGAGGGAACTGCTGCTTGTTGTGTTGAATAGGCACAGCTTTTTATTATTGGAACCATTTTGGTTCAATATTTTGTATCACTTGTCGCTTTAGCATTTTATTGGCCACAGGTGACAGTTATTTCTTTAACATTTTAGTCTTTAGCCGCTCTAAGAACTCCTATATTGGTCTGCTGGTTCGGCGCTTTAGACTGAAATGTCATTGCAACCATAACATGCTGTTTTGTGCAGACGTTTGTGGACTCTGGGCATCAAGTTAACATTTTGTTCTCCAAAACGAATGACGTTCCAGTCAGACTCCCACAGCAGTGGTTCAAGCTAAATGCTAACATCAGCATGCTACTTGCTTAAAATGACTATGCTAACATGCTGATGTTTTGTAGCCATAAAATTCACCATGTTTAGCATGCTAAAATGCTAACATTTGCTAATTAGCATTAAAACACAACAGACGAGACTGATTGGTGTGTCATTAGTTTTGCAGGTCTTTGCTCTTAAACTAAAACCTCTGGACAGCTGGTGGAATGCTGCAGTGAGCAGCGATGAGACGCACCTTTACACGCATGGAGGAAACCGCTCTGGGGAAAAAGCTGTTCCTCGGCCTGTTAGTCCGGGTTTTGATAGTCCTGTATCTTCTTCCTGATGGCAGGGGAACCAACAGAGAGTGACCCGGGTGTGTGATGTCATTGCAGATGTTGCTGGTCTTCTTCTGGAGGCGACCAGCATACACAGTGTCCAGGTGGGGGAGGGTAACTCCCACAATCCTCTGTGCTGTTCTAATCACCTGGGCCAGGGCCCTCCTGTTCTCTGCTGTGCAGCTGGCATACCACACAGTAAAGCACTGACAGAGGATGCTTTCAATCACGCTTCTGCAGAAGTTTACCAGAAGATTCGGGGGGCAGGCCAGCTTGTTTTAGCTTCCTCAGGAAGAAGAGCCTCTGCTGGGCTTTCTTCACCAGGTGTGATGTGTTCAGGGACCAAGTGAGGTGCTGGAATTTGATGCTGTCCACCCTCTCCACCTCCTCCCCACTTATGTAGAGTGGAGAGGGTGTGGTCTTCCTGGATCTCCTGAAGTCCACTATGACTTCTTTGGTCTTGGTGGTGTTCAGGACCAGGTTGTTGTCCGAGCACCACTCAGCCAGATGTTGGACGTCCTGTCTGTAGGTTGTCTCATCGTTGTTGGAGATGAGTCCCACCACAGCGGTGTCGTCGGCAAACTTCACTATTGTGTTGGAGAAATAGGTGGGGGAGCAGTCCTGGGTGAAGAGGGTGAAGAGGGCTGGGCTGAGCACACAGCCCTGCGGTGCACCAGTGTTCAGGATGGTGGTTGTCGATGTCAGGTTCCCTATCCTGACATTCTGTGGTCTGTTTGAGAGAAAGTCCAGAATCCATGAACAGAGTGATGTAGAAAGTCCAAGGTTTTTAAGTTTATGCACCAGTTTATGAGGGATGATGGTGTTGAAGGCAGAGCTGAAGTCAATGAAGAGCATCCTGGCGTATGTGTTAGGGTGCTCCAGGTGAGACAGGGCCGTATGGAGCGTGATGGAGACCGCGTCCTCCGTAGATCTGTTCGCTCGGTACACAAACTGGTGGCTGTCCAGGTCTGCTGGGAGGACGTCCTTGATGTGCGATAGTATCATCCTCTCGAAGCACCCAGTGATGACTGGGGTCATCATATTTTTAAAGTTACCCCACAATTAAATTACAACGTGACACAGGTATTATTCACAGGAAATGGGCTGCAGATTTAGCAGCTCTGTAGAACGTTTCAGCCTCTTTTAGCTCCTTGTTTTGGTTTCAGTCTCCACGTAAGAACCACTTCTTTTCTCATATAAAGCAGTCCTTGTGTTGGAGAGAATAATGGACTTACATTTGTCAAACACACAACAACTGAATGTTAGTGTTTGTCTGTGTCTACTTGAATGTGGAATAGTTTAACATTTTGGGAAATACACTTTTTTAGTGGGCAATAAGAAGATTGATAGCAATTGCATGTCAGTCAGTTAAATATAAGCTACAGCTGGTTAGCTTAGCTTAGCATTAAGACTCGAAACTGGGGGGGAAAGCTAGCCTGGCTGGTTCTGCCCACCAGCAAATCTAAAGTTCACTAATTATCACCAGTCACAAGTCAAGCCAAGCTAGCTGTTTGCCCTTTTTAACAAGTCCTTGTGCTAAGCTAAACTAAGCTAACCGGACCTTCTCATCTAGCAAGAAAGTTAAGAAACATACTTCCCCAAATTTCTATTGCTTTAAATGAGCAACTCTTTGCTGAGACTTTAAAGGTGCTATTTTACGAGATTGGTAGCATTTCTATTGCCGTTCAACCGCTCTCAACTTGCCGGCGGCTCACAGCTAACAGTGCTAACAGCGATAACAGTGCTAACTACAGAAACAAATAGTTACTTGCTACTATATTAATGCTCTGAATCCCGTATATGGCACCACTAACTACAACAACTGTATAAGCCGGTCATATGGTGGGGACTTTTGTCTCTTTTGTCATAAATTCATCTTGAAGTAAATGACTACATAAAGCCACACCCTTAACGCCATGGCTGCAGAATGCAAAAGCTGACCCTCTGGCTCAAGTTGCTGCAGCAATCAGGCTGAGTAGTGCATGCAAGAGTGAGCCAAAAAAAAAAAAAGGGGGGGGACTAATGGATTGGATTGTACAAAACCCTTCGGTGTGATGGATGCTTGGTGCTTTCTTCATCAGTACTTTTACAAAAAATGGGCTCAGATTCTTGCAGAAATGTGTGTTTCGCCGCAGCTACGCCACTGAGATGTGTCAAGTTACCTCACCTCAAACTGTGCAATTACACTTTCTGTGCAAGCGTAGTTCACGTACGACACAGCCCCCTTTTGTTTCACAAACATTCCTGTCGCTGTTGACAATGAAGCATAGAGGACAGAGAGACAAAGGACAGAGGGACAAGGAGAGGCGAAGGTAACAGTCAGGGAAAGTAGGAGGGGTGTGAGAGTTTATAGATGTGGTTTGGGGATTGGAATGAATGCAAAGTCACAGCTTGCAGAGACTGGGGGCGGGGGGGGGGGGGGGGGGTTACTGGCCACTGCTCAGGGGGCTGGAAACTTTCTTTCTGCCGTAGTGTATCAGTGTCCTTCCCTTTGTTGGCAAATCCACGGGAGAGACAGAAAAGTGGGTCATGGCGGTTGGTAAATTTCCCCACTGGTTGTCCATGCATACGTCAGGTTTCATGTTGGGGGACCACGAAAACAAGCAAAGGTCTGGTCCACCAGCGAGGAAGAGTTTCCGTGGACGTCCCAGAGTCACGCTGTGGCCTTGGCTCCCAGTGTCCCAGCTGACACACACACACACACACACACACACACACACACAGAGAGGCAGACAGGGTGGCAAGAATGCAGTGTGGAGGAATGTCAACACAGAGACAAAGAGCAGAGGGTTGGAATGGTCAGCTGGGGGGCTTTTGCTTGTTTACATCCATGTGGCCTGACTGAAGTTGTTGCTTTTGATAAATAAGATACAGACTGGAACAGTGAAAAATGTAAAAAGTGTCACATCTGCTGCTGCTGCTGCTGCTCTGCTGAAAAGAAGTCTTCATTTTAGAGGAAGACGGGCAGTGGAGCATTTTCAGCCCCGGTGCCAGAGAGTTGGACAGAATAAAGAGAGGAAGTGACAGTGAGTGTGCATAATGACACAGACCATGGATCACGTCTACATATTGCATGTCAAAATCAGAAGTTATGCTCTGCTGTACAGTTTGGTGCTTTTTGCCTAAACCAAGCCTGTGTGCCCATTTTGTCCCTGTCTCCAGTTTTGTCCATCAGTGGTGACATGGACGTGATTTGGAACATGTCCGAACAGAGATCATTAGCCGGGGCCCATCCCTGGATCAGTGAGATGTTTTGTATGATTCATTTCTTTTTTTAAATGTGCATTACACAATCAATAACACAACTAACTGACTGACTCTGAAGCGTTCAAGGAAGAATAAAGTAAGCAGAGTAAACATGTAAGTGGATTTATGAAACAATGATAAGGTGAACTCACGGTGATCCTGGTCCAACAGCGCCATCTGGTGGCGGATGAACAATCTCCACTTCCCTCTCTACAGTTTCTCTTTATGGCAGAGCACATCTGTAGAGCCTGAGGCATGACATCACGTTTTAATGATGTCATCTCTGAACAAATGCAGTTCATAACATCAATGTAGACAATGATCACAGACTGTGGTAAAACAGGCAGAAGGGGGAACTATTTATGTTGTTTTCTTATTAGTCTAAAATATATATCTCAAGTAAAAGTAGCAATGCTATAGAAATACTCAGTTACCAGTAAACATACTTTATTCTTTAAACTTTAAGGGACCCTATGTGAATTAAAACTTCAACTTTAAGTACAAACTTTAACTAATAGATATCATCTGCAGAAACCTTCAGAACACAGAGAGGAATGGAAGTGGAAGGTTTGTGTATGTACAGTGCATCCGGAAAGTATTCACAGCGCTTCATTTTTTCCACATTTTGTTTTGTTACAGCCTTATTCCAAAATAGATTAAATGAATTTTTTTCCTCAAAATTCTACACACAATACCCCATAATGATAATGTGAAAAAAGTTTGTTTGAAATTTTTGCTAATCTATTAAAAATAAAAAAACGAAGAAAATCACATGTACATAAGTATTCACAGCCTTTGCCATGGACACGCATGCTGTTTCCACTGATCATCCTTGAGATGTTTCTATAACTTGATTGGAGTCCACCTGTGGTAAATTCAGTTCATTGGACATGATTTGGAAAGGCACACACCTGTCTATATAAGGTCCCACCAAGCCATGAAGTCCAAGGAATTGTCTGTAGACCTCCGAGACAGCATTGTATCGAGGCACAGATCTGGGGAACGGTACAGAAACATTTCTGCAGCATTCAAGGTCCCAATGAGCACAGTGGCCTCCATCATCTGTAAATGGAAGAAGTTTGGAACCACCAGGACTCTTCCTAGAGTTGGCCTCCTGGCCAAACTGAGCGATCGGGGGAGAAGGGCCTTAGTCAGGGAGGTGACCAAGAACCCGATGGTCGCTCTGACAGAGCTCCAGCATTGCTCTGTGAAGAGAGGAGAACCTTCCAGAAGGACAACCATCTCTGCAGCACTCCAGACCTGCTCCAGAGCACTCTGGACCTTAGACTGGGGCGAAGGTTCATCTTCCAACAGGACAACGACCCTAAGCACACAGCCAAGATAACAAAGGAGTGGCTTCGGGACAACTCTGTGAATGTCCTTGAGTGGCCCAGCCAGAGCCCAGACTGGAACCCGATTGAACATCTCTGGAGAGATCTGAAAATGGCTGTGCACCGACGCTCCCCATCCAACCTGATGGAGCTTGAGAGGTCCTGCAAAGAAGAATGGGAGAAACTGCCCAACAATAGGTGTGCCAAGCTTGTAGCGTCATTCTCAAAAAGACTTGAGGCTGTAATTGCTGCCAAAGGTGCTTCAACAAAGTATTGAGCAAAGGCTGTGAATACTTATGTACATGTGATTTTCTTCGTTTTTTTATTTTTAATAGATTAGCAAAAATTTCAAACAAACTTTTTTCATGTTATCATTATGGGGTGTTGTGTGTAGAATTTTGAGGAAAAAAATGAATGAAATAAGGCTGTAACAAAACAAAACGTGGAAAAAGTGAAGCGCTGTGAATACTTTCCGGATGCACTGTAAGAGCTACTGAAGTCTGAGAACAAAGTCATTTAAATAAATGTTTTATAAAATAACATTTTGAAGACACTACATGTGAATAGGGCAAACAAAACGAACTAATAGATCCCATAAGAACCCATGTTAATTATAGGGGACATAAAACAGACTAAATGGACCACATGGAACACATTTCTGAATATATATATATATATATATATATATATATATATATATATATATATTTTCTAAATATATATTTTCTAAATAGTCCCCGCCACGTTACGTATGGATGTTTTCCTCATTTTAAAACCAATCATTTAACCTGTTGATTGGTAACAAATGTTTGCTTTTTTTATTTGCAACACAGATCAAAATTATAACCTCTGGTGAGATTTAACCAACACATCTTTTTCAGATTTGTTTTACAAGACAACGATGTCTGAACACTGTCGTTCATACTAACACACACAGGACCAAAATAGGACAGTTAAATCTAGTCTGTTTTTGTGTTTTATTTACTGATATGTACATTGTTCTTTCATAATTTCGTTTTTTGGTTTGAATTAAAAAAAATGTTCTTTTGAATTCAACAAAAGAATATATTTTAATTTAAAATAGCTGAATCAATTGAGCAGCTCATTACTATGTTTCTTATTGTGACACATTCTTTGTCTTTTTAAGTATAAAATAAGTTTAAAAGCCCGATGTGTGACATATATGTCACAATTATATCTTCATAACGTTTTATTCATAAATTAGTTTCATGAACACGTATGTGTCACTTAGGGACTAATTGAACATCCAGGATACAACTGTATAAGGAACCTTTCAGGATATTGTAACTGTGTCACCTTATGGGATGTATCACCATGAAACTTATTACTGATGGTAACTTTTGGTGAATTTAGGAGAAATCTACAGACGTAAAATGAACTCCTAAATGTTTATTTTGGATGTTTTCTTTCCGCTAGTCTTAATGATGCGTTAATATCTCATCGTTGACCAGTGCATGAAAAACATGTGTTTTGCCTGTAGTGTTTCGCCTTAATTAAATATACTTATGGTACCAAAAGTAGGTGCATCAATTTCATGTTGCTGCTGGTAAAAGGGGAGGATTTTACATTATGTAAAATTACAATGTGACATTGTCCTTTATTTGTTATATTCTGTATCTTTAATCTGAATATGCAAAAGTCACCAAAGGATAAGCAGCTACAGGCGTGAATATGATTTAAAACTCAACACATCGTCTCCCTTCCTACCGAACATGTCGCCTGGTCACTGCTGCTGAACTTCAAATATATAAATATAATGTATAATATTGTAATGTGTGTGTGTGTGTGTGTGTATATATATATATATATATATATATATATATTATATATTCTATAACATGAAAAAGACCCCAGTCAGATCAGCAGACTTTCTATTGCTGCTGTTACACGGGGTCAGTGGTGGAGTAGCCGTCTGTGGTGGAGGACTCGAATGCAGACGTGACCTGATGCAGAGTGAAACGAGTGTTAATGAGTCAAGAACACGACAGGAGTCTTACAGGGACACAGCAGGGAATCCAAGGACGAGACGAGAGACGAGGCAGACTGACCAACCGGGAGCAGGACGAGCCAAACGGGCAGGTCGTCATGACAACGATCTGACAATGTGTGTCTGGGAGGCAGGAGTCTCAAAGGGGCTTGATTAGTGATCAGAGGCAGATGAGTGAACGGGTGAAGGGAGTTAAGCTGATGAGGATAAGCCCGTCATATCTCCATAAGGAGAGGGGTCCTCCTGATGGAGTCGGCCATGTTGCACCGCCATGTTTTTACAGAAGCCCAGAACAGACAGACTGAACACTGATGCTAGAGAGAGCAATTGACGTTACGTTTTGGCGTCGGCCACAGTAAACTTCTCCTGGACGCTTTGGCACACAGGAGAAGTTTCTGCTTTTTACAACCTCACCACTAGATGCCGCCAAATCCTGCACACTGGCCCTTTAATGTAGCAACGAACAGGATGATAATTACTTGTAAAGAACACAACAGCAGCATTGGCACGCTAAGTTCATGAATAATCAACAAACTCTTTCTCTACTTTCACAGCGTTAGATCCATGCTGATACAAGCCATCGTAACGCCTCGAACCCCAGCAGCCTGCTTCAATTTCTTCACTTTCAAGAAGTTTACTTGCAAGTTAACAAAATTTCTTTTGACTGCCAACTGCACGACCACTGGATTTGCTCCATTCTGACACATTCGTGTTGTTTCCCTCCGGTCTCTCTCGCATACAATAGATTCAAGTACGCTGATTTCCTGTTCCTGTGTGTCATGTGGAGTAACACACACACACACACACTTGAGAAATCACGATAAACAGTGCAGCCCTAAGTAAACCTAGCTGTTGTTAGTGTCAAATTCACATATGATCGTATCCACACACATGCATGGGAATCACACACACACACACACACACACACACACACACTACACACACACAGGGGCATGAGACAGATAACATAAAAAAGAAAAGTCACTCCTGATAAGAGTTGTATTTATTTCCCTTTCATAAAAAGCCAAAAGTAGAGAAAGTAAATCACTTTTAGAGTATTTCTTTTCACGATTAATATGCAGAGCAGAGAGCTACGATGTTATAAGAATGCAGTGAAGAACCACGTACAGTATAAGGCAGGAGATTAAAGACATAATTCAAAGTGTTTGCCTTGGCAAAGTAAGAAAAACAGCCAGAAAAGCATTCTAGCTAATCTCAGTCTAAAACAACAGAACAACAAACAGAAGTAAGAGAAGCCTTCATCTTCACCTTTCATTTGTACCTGAAGGCCGATTGGTTTTTGCAGCAACACAATAAAATACAAAAATCCTATAAAGAGTACATGGTGGTCCGTAGTCCCAGTTTGAGCTTCTCATCGTAGAAATTGCTCACAAGAATAAACCGAATAAATTTTGGGACATCAGTTCCAAGATCAACATCAAAGAAACAAAACCCCTAACATGGATGAGTTTGTACGTTTCAACCACTTGATGTAAACAACATAGCCGACACCGAGAAAACCGTCGCAGTTGGCCTAAAATTGTACCAACAGCTACATTTGTCACCATCCTCATCATCAAAGAACAACCGTCTTCCTCGACCACCATTTTCACCAGTTTGGTTGTCCCTCCTCTTTCGCTGCGTAGCCAAGATGGCATCCATGGAGGGTGAGACGTGTCCATCAGAGAGGTGGGGATGGGCGCTGACTGATGAATGGGTTCAGCCTTTCGCGTCAGCTGTCTGTTGGACACGTCAGTGAGGTTACTTTAGGAGCCATTCTCATACGTTTCTACATAAAACATTCTCTGGTTAACTGCTCCCCCATTCACTTACTTCCTTGTGTTACAGTGTGGGCACCATGCTTACTCTGACTGCTTGAAGGAGCAGCAGCAGGGGGACAGGGCTCAGCAAAAGGGTCCGTTGAAACACTTCTTCAGTTGTGTAATATCTGATAAGCTGGGTAATGTTGTTGTATATGGTCCTGCTGTGCGTCATGCTCATGGCGGGCCCACAGTCAGTGTGCCGGTTCCAGCCGTGCTGGAGAATCTGCAGGAGCTTCTGTACGTGAGGCAAATAGGCACCAGTGTTGAGATGCACACGACATTCCTAAAGGGGCCTAAAACATAGTTAAGTATGATTTAAACATGTAAGACAGCCAGCTTTATTTGGAAGAGTCTCATATTTTGGGCTGCCAGAAGTTAAACTTATGAAGTCTGTTTTAATTTCTGGTCCTGAAGTTAAAAGTAGTAACGAGCCTTTTGATTACCTCCAAACCTATAAGTCGTAAGCTGTTCAGGTAGCTTGAGTTCTTTTTGGGCCTCCAAAATAAAGATAAAATGCTACTCCGGCGACTTCAAGGGTTCCCTTTTGTCGGCAGAGCTGAGGCGCCACTTGATGGACGACATCCTTACATTTTGTAGATCGTAAACTGAAATCCATTCTCCACAATGCTGTACATTATGAGGGTCTTTTGAAATCAAGCTTACATGACTTCTAGGTGAAGAGTTTGCGATACGATCAGTAGTTCCTAAGGAAGGAGTGAGGAGCGAAGCAGGAAGGACGGTCTGATTCTGTTGAGGCCTTAACTGTAAATCCAAACTCAAAACCAGGACTTTTGACTATATCTAAGACTGAGTAAAACTACATACATATATATATATATATATATATATATATATATATATATATATATATATATATATATATATATGTATGTATTATAAGCTGATTAGAGCTAGTGTTAGGAAGTTAAATAAGGTGATAATTCCCTCTCAAATTTAGCACCTTTAAGACTCGTTCTACAAACCATGCTGCCGACGAGAACCATGTAAACCTTCTAGAAGCCATTGCGCCGCAATAACCCTCCGTTGTCTGGTTCCCACTAGTCTCTCTCTCTCTTTATGGACTAAGGACAGAGGGTGTGCTCTGCTGTACTCATAGTGAAGCCACTTGGGGCACACTTGTGATTCGTGATATTGGGTTGTATGAATGAAACTCGGCTGTAGTTCCTGAACCATGCAGTATAAAGGACTGTATGGTAGGCATGACGAGGCTAGAACACTGAAGCGGTGTCACAGCTGACCTGTGAGATCCAGATTGGTCTTAATCCACTTGATTTGACTGGTGTACACAAAGTTCTGGTCACTGTTGTTGTAAAAGCTGAGTTACATTATGTGAACACAAACACCACTTCCTTCTGTTTCCTGTGAGAACCGACCTTTGACCCCTACATCTTGCTCCCAGCATCGAGTCAGACGCATGACGTCCCGCGGGGGTTCGACGGCATGTGCTCTGCGAGGTCCCGGCTTTCCTTTTGCTCCGTTCTCTTGTATGTTGTTTTTAACTCTGAAAGTCTAAAAATACACTCGAGTGCGGATGTTGCTGCTGCTGTTACATAAGCATTTGGGATTGAAGTGTCAGGAATAAGAGGTTATACAGAAAGTTTCTGGATCTCAGTTCTCACAAAGTAAACAATCGCGGCAGAAGGGACAGTTTCCTGGAACAGCTTCACAGAGAAATATCTACTCAGAAATCACTTCGAGCTTTGTGTTTTGGTCACTTTTTAATATACTTGAGGAAAAATGTCACAGATTTCCTGGGCTCCACTTTAAAAGCTAACACTAACATCAATAAAGTCAATCACTCAGACTGTCCTGTATTTAGTCTATATTCCAGAATTTTATGTATCAGGGGGGAAAAAATGTCCCTTCATCCCCACAAATGTATCCTGGATAACGTCAACGTTTCCCTCTCATACGTTCCCTATGCAGCCGTAGAGTTGAGGACAAAAGGAGGGCAGTTGACTGTTCGCCGTCTCTCTCCACCGTCACTATAAAAAGAAAGGCATAAAATTGCCAAAAAACCTCCACAAATATTCATGTGCAGCACACTAGTAGAGTATGGACTGGTGGCACAGACATGGATGGATTCCTGAATGGGCCTACAGGGCACAGGCCCGTGAGCCCAAAGTGTAAGGGCCCCTCTGGTCTTCACCTGCAAAATGTCCTTCAAAGAAGAGACACGAGGCAACCAGGAAGTGACTCAAAATTGCCAAAAAAACCCATAAACTGACTACAAAGAGACACAAAATTACTCACAATGACTATGAAAAGACTACAAACAAACAAGAAAGAACTACAAAAACAACAACAAACAGACAACTACTACAACTACAAAGAGACACAAAACCACAGAAATATGCGTGACATTTACAAAGTGACACAAAACAACTATAATAGACCTAGATGACATAGACGATGAAATGTCTGTGATTTTGCACATGAAACTATTTAATGTGTTCTTTAATTTCTATATGATATTTCTGTCAGTAACTTAATGTGGTTGAAATGAAAAGGAATCAGGATATGAGGCCCCAGGACATAACAACACAGTTTAGTGCTGTTAGCTATTGGCTCTGTTGGCTGCATTAGCCATGTGAGCTGTTAGCTCTATTAGCTAAACAAACCAGAGGACTCTGCTGCCTACCAGCTGCTAACAGCTAACTAGCTCTTCTCCTGCAGACATGAAAATGCATGCACCATTGTAGTTCAGCGCTTGGTTCAGTTTGGCATTTGCTTTGCGATAGTTATACATACATACATACATTCATACATTCCTACATACATACATACATACATACATACATTCATACATACATACATACATACATACATACATACATACATACATACATACAATAGTCATAATTAAGCATGCTAACCAGAAGAGGAACAATTCGTAATCCGTAGAGGAAATAAAAGAGTCCAAACTGAAGCAGTTGGTGATCACTATCTCACTACCAGCCCGTTAGGAATAGTGAGCAGTCAGCTATTTTAGCTATTTTTTTTTTTTTCAAAGTGTGAATCACTGATTCTGCGAGAGATCCTTAAGCATGCAGTCATACAAGCATAAAAAAATTAGGCTGATGGCTCCAGCGGTATGCGAGATTAGCCGTGGACAGACACAGAGATGCACACCCCCACTATTGAATACATAATCTCCCGAAAAAAATAGTTTTGCTGTTTTCACTTCTTTCCAGCTGCTCCAGCAGAAATATACCCGGAGTGGAAAGACAGAGGAGTAGAGCTGTGTGAGAGTCGGTCGGAACAGTAATGGTCCGGCAGAAGTTGTCCACGTTGTCCCCCACAGCAAGGAGTACGGTCGCCATCTCTGGTTTCCAGCACTGCTGCTGCATGTCAATGGATCACTAAGAGTCCTCAGAGCTGAGCATTCATTTGTTCAGTCCGCAGCCTCATATCATGTAGCAAACACACACACACACACACACACACACACACACACACACACACACAGACACACACACACACTTCTGTTGACATATGAGGGAGATGTTTGGGAATGTATGCGCCATGTTGTCATTTCTTGTACATGCAAAGCATCACATTTTGTAGCCATTGGCAGAGAGAGGGAGCTGCCGGGTGTGGATCGGGGCGGCTGATCCTCGAGTACAGTTGAGCAGAGGGAGGGCACCTTGTGTTCATCGGAGTTTTATCGTTGTCTAAGTTTAGATCTTGGCTCACAGACGGCTTCTCAAGTAACAAGGCTGCCTCCAGCCGCTCCTCACCGAGACAGAAACACACGGAGCTTTAAAGGGAGACGAGCAAAGACACAGAAAAGTGGCAAGTCGCAAGAAAATCAGAGGAGGAGAGGAGAGGAGAGGGGCCCGTTAACACCAGATGCTATCATATATCGTCTCAGACAGGAGACACAGAAGGAGAGAGGAGGAGGAGGAGGAGGAGGAGGAGCACAGAGCGGACTATTCTGTTAGGAAACATCTCCTCACCACACCAGGTTATCTCTGCTTTCCACCTGGACAATGGCAGAGGAAGCAGAAGAGAAAGTCGGCCTCTCTCCGACCTCGGGGTCCGAACAACAGGCTCCGCACTTTCTACAAGATGTCATCTTCCACGGCAAGTTTAAGGTGAGTGTCTCCACAAGAGACGTACAGAGAGCGACAGCGATGGAGCTGAAAGAAAAAAGCAGAAGCACTAAATGAAGTGTCTTCAGGTAGAGTTGTAGACAGTATGGACTGTCCACAAATACTTGAAAGACAGGAAGTATATAGTGATTTGGGATATTAGTATTGTAAAAAATGTAATTTTGTATATATTTGTTAGCTCTTATCTTAAAATGTATTTTAAGATAAGAGCTAACAAATTATTTATTTCCAAAGACAGACAGAATTTTGAGAACATATATTTATATTTATATATATATGTATATAAAAATACACGATGTTAGAGAAATGTTTACATTTAATGGTACGTTGCGGCCAAAAAAACAAATATTTCACTTGTTTACAATTTTCTGATTTATATTTGACTCAAGACCGCTACACAGGTGGAACAACACAACGAGTTCTGAACAATGGCACCAATCAGGAATGAAGTGAGACATAAATGACTAACTAACAAACACAGAGCAGTAAACATAACGCACCTGACCTCCTGCACAGCGTTGATGATGTGTCACCCTGGACCGTCGTCGCCGCCTCAATCCAAGAGGAAGATCAAAAGCAAAGGTCACTCAGTCACACTGCACTTAACGGCAGCTGACGTACAGCGTGAGTCTGCAGAGGGCTCATAAAAGAAGTGCTGGAAAAGAGCGGCAAGAACGTGAAAGGGGCACGGGGCCTCCTTCATGGAACGACACAAACTAAGAACTACGGAAGCCCAGAGGGGCAATGAGAGAACACAAACTATGATCTACGTCACATCTGAACTGTTTTCTCTGCTGTGTTCATGACTTAAAGGAGGAAAAGGGTTTTCCAGGATAATCTTTCTAAGTTTTTTTTCTTTTTCTGGGAACAATCTGTTTTTGGATTGTTGTTGTAATACTCATTTTGGTCACAGGAGGCTGAAGTGCAGCACTACCCCATGTTCTAAATGGGACTAAAATAATTCAAGTTTAATTTCTCTACGCGATCTTAACACAAGGTGTGTGTTAGCAACGGTGTGTTAGCAACAGTGTGTTAGCAACAGTGTTGAACAAGTCAGTGGACTAATTTAACTTTTTACTTACAGTGCCTTAAAATGTAGTAATATTGCCTTATTTGTCACTTGGTATCAAAAGTTATTAGTTATGTTACTCCTTATATTACACTTTCGCAGTACTATTATATAACATGTGTTACTGAGTAACATTTAACACTGATTAGCAATCTATGTAACATTACAGGCATGTCTTTCTTTTGGCTGGAAATGTGTTTAAAATTGCATTTACTCTTAGAACGAACAAACACACAAAGAACCATTTTGACCAAAAAAGATGAATAATTTCACTTGTTTTCACTGATAAAGGAGGGGTGGGAGGAGTAGGGATATTCAGTTGGTTGCAGTCTGCAATATCACTACTAGATGCTATACAATCCTATACTATATGTATGTCCCTTTAAGTCATAAAAACAGGAAAGAAAACAACAAAGATCAAAATAGATCACCAGAACTTCTTTTTCTTACTTGCCTCCGTAAAGAGCTCTTGGTGGATCCATGAAGGGGTTCTTATTAGTCAGCTAAATCTACATTTTGTTGAGCACTTCAAAGGCTTGTTGTCAATGTCTTGACCTCAGAAACAGCCATTGATGAAGGTCTCACAACAAGGTCCGTTTAATAACTGCAGTGGAGCTTAATGTAAATGACTTGAAGTGTTTGGAAACCTTGTGGTGAGATTGTTTTGTCAGATTTCCCAAACTTCTCGTTCTTTCCTTAATATGAAAACGGTCTGTTGACTTACTTGACAATAGAAGATAGCACATGGCATAATACAAGTCACTATTTTTGGCGCACTTGAATATATAATTTGAGTTGTATTTGCAGTAGAGGGTTCTCCAGGGCTGGACTGCTATTTTCTCTTCCAAACATGTGATACACAGAGCTGTCACCCTACTGCTTAATTATTCACATGTTTAGTAGTTTATCTCGGTCAGGGTTGTATAAAGATCTTATCTTATTGTTTGATTCAATTGTTACTGCTCGTTATACTGTAATCTTTGTCATTTTAACCCATATAACCGACTCAAATAGATTATAACGGGTGAATTCATTAGGAGCCTTTTGCCCATCTGCGCTAGCTATTTCAGTCCAGCAGAGGGCAGTGGTGACGCTGCAGAGAAATTACGATAACGGCGCTTCGCGGTCAGATATCGGAAACAACCAGGCAGAGTAAAAACGCAACATAAAAGTTTGTTCTCATGAAATGGGTTACAGGGAGCAAGTTTACTAAGTTCTGCCGAGGAGGTAATGAATTGTGTCTTCCATTCCCCGGTGAATGTTTGTTGTGTATTTACCGTTCTGTGCTCGCTAACGGAGCTAACGTAACTAGCATGGCTAAGTCGGTGTATTGCGTTAGAGTAAGCAGTTCTCTTGGTAAGAATTCACGTCATTTTGCTGAGTTGTGTGTTTTCTTGATAAGTAACTAAGTACATTGTCAAATATGACTTGAGTTGTATAAACTAAAGCATAAATATAATGAATTAAGAAAATGCTGGTTGCGTTGCTAGCGCCAGGGTTTCACATGTGTGGCAGCTAAGAGGAGTGACTGTATAGTAATATCAAAGTAACTGCAGAATGGAAAAAAACACACAATTGGGGCAGATGAACTTTGGTTTTATCAATTTTATTTGTTATTTACTCAACCTGAGTTGGTTGAAGTAGCAAGGAAAAGGAGTTTCCCAACTTAAGTGGAAAAAGGACAGAGAACTGTACTATATTTAGTGTCACTGTTTCATTAATGGCAGCTTTATGAGCTGAGAAATCTAAGCAGGTGTTCTGGTGTCTTCATCCCTTATTGTTGCTGAGGTTATGAGCTTTCTGCTGCCACTAAAGAGAGAAGCTTCTACGTGAATGTTTATGTATTTTGCCAACTGTGAACTGGATCCAATATGGGAACCAGCTAGAAAACCCACCCCTACCCGTGACCCTCTAGACCAGTGGTTCTCAACTGGTCTGGCTGCGGGACCCACCATCACCCCTTAATGACAAGCCAAGACCCAAATGTTCAACTTCTCAAATGTGTTTAATGAAAAGATGGAGCAGTTTGAACCTGATCTGAAGATATCCTCTGCAGTCTAGTAGTAGGAGCTCTCTAGTTCCTGTCAGTCCTCGTCCCACGTCTCACGTAAACCAGTTAAACTGTTTTATTTGTTATGTCTGTAGATTCTCCATTTCTAATGCAAAATGGCCGCTTGCCTTAATTTGAGCTGTGGTCTGTTGTTTGATGTCATCTGACATGTCTTCAAATCACCTACTTATAGTGTAATTTGACAGAAGTATAGTTTTCAGTTTATTATGGTGTGTCAATAAAAATCCCCTTCAAAATAAAAGCACTCCCCCCCCCCCCCCCAGGCAAAGGCCTGCGACCCACTGAAAACGGGTCCGCGACCTACTGTTGGGTTGCGGACCCACCAGTTGAGAACCCCTGCTTTAGATGTTGGTGCGTTCTCTCTGTGTAGTTTGATCCGCAGACACTTTCCCTAAGATCTACAGCCAGACCGTTATAAGTAGACTTCATACTGTAGGCTCAGGTCATGACACAGCTCATAATTCACACACTATTTATGTCTCATAGAGAATTTACAGGGAAGAGCCACAGACTGATAGCAACTGCAACCCTACTACACCCCTCCCCCCGCCCCCCCGAATCCAAATGTCTGGATTTACTGCCAGACTTGTAAACTTAACAAGCGAGTTCTCAGGAAGTCTAGATCCACTGTTCATCAGGTCCACAAAGGGCCTCAAGTGGACCTACTGAGGACTTCCAGGGTCCTTCGCTTGGAAAATTACCTATAATCCATTGCAATATGGATATGACAATGGAATATGACAAAGAAAAGAATAAGAACAGTGTTTATACAAAAGAAAGTTGGATTTTCATCCATCTACAATGTGAGGATCCTCAGTTGAGGGTTTAATGTGAACATAACATTAGCAGTGTTCAGCAGTTCATTTGAAGGAAACATGTTACTGTACATTCCATTGTACACTGCCTGCCCAGCAGCGAGCACACAACGTTGGAGACTAGCTAGTGAACGCAGTGTAGCATTAAAAAGCGCTTTCTCAGAGGTTATTGACTTACATTCTAACCTGTTCTCTTTTACAACTGGCGCCATATGGAGGCTTGTTCACGCCCCCTTGGTGTAACTTGGGTTTCCCTTGGCATCACTGAGGGTTAGGCAGCAACAAAAACTCAGTTTAAGAAAAGGTTGTGGTTTGGGTTTAAATATTTACAGTGGTTACGTAGCTTCAGTTAGTTTGTTTGACCTCATCCAGTTGCTGAAAAACGTCCACAGTCACCCCTGACTGTTGTGTGCCTGTGCCGCTGAATGCCGACATAAAACTATTGTGCGCCACTCAAATAAATGTGACGGGAAAAAAAAAAATGAAAATATGAGACTGATCAGCCGGTCAGGGCAGATGAGCTGAAAGCTGTCCGGCTGTATATCCATCTAGTGGCCAGAAACATGACTCTAAATGAATGCTAACGTTTGCTAACAAGCTCCCCGTATCAACTTAAAAGGTCACGTAAACTTAAAATCTGTTGTGTCTAGAGCTTCTTTCACACGCACACACACGTGAGACAACAATGGGTCAGAAAAGATCACCTTCAAGACTGTATAAGAACTGCAGTTGGTACCCTAAAACAAACAAACAAACTAAAATATTCCTCACTCACACATCCTCATACAGCCCAACGGATGATTCAGGTCGCTAAGTTAGCAAGTTAGCACAATGACTTACGATGAGTACGACAGCCTGTTTCAGAGCTGCCGACTTTCCAGTTTCGTACCAGTGAACCAGTGATTTTACGTGGTCGTAGTCCGAGTCATCCTGAACAGTTATACATTAAAACATCTCAGCAAACCACCAAATGAGAAGATTTCAAGAGAGTTTGAACACAAGGACATTTTCTTCTTTGTGTTAAATGTGTTGAACTTGTACATGCTCTATACCAGGGGTATTCAATTAAAGTTCAACAAGGTCCAGTTAGAGAGAATCTCCTCATGCAAAGGTCTGGAACATCACAGTGTTGTCTAACTTAACTGAATTGTCTTTGTCCTGCAGCTTTAAATTCAGTTGATTCAGGTGTGAGTTCTTGGTTAAAGGCTCTGGTCTCTCTGGTCCCTCTGGTCTCTCCGGTCCCTCTGGTCCACTCTTCTCTTTTAGGAGAACACCACGTGAAATAACTTCTCTGACTATACTCTTCCGACTGTCCGTCTCTCGTCCAGTCTCTCCCGTCTGTTTATATCTCACTCAAGCCGCGATGCTTATTGGAATACACACATTTGATTGGCTGAGTAGCATCACGTGATGTGATTAACAACGCGTGTGATTGGTCGGTGTGTTTCCTGGACCGCGGAGTGCTGTAAAGGCTAGAAAAGCTGTGCCGGTTAAAATAGAAGCGCTCCATAAAAATCAGTTATAGGTCCAGGGTCCGGATCCGGACCTCTGCTCTATACTATAATGATTTTTAATTTTCTTGTTCAAATTAAAGGTTTTATTTGTGATATAAAATGTGAGGTATGATTGCGATAAAGCAAGTTTTTGTTTGTCCTTTTTGGACCCTCCAAGTACCGGTAACGTAACGGCCCAAATAGACCAAAGACATTCAAACTTAATGTTAACAAAATGTTTTAAATGTGGGCTATTTTCACAGCATATTTCTGGATTTTGCGGTAGACTATTGCGCCTCACTACTGTCAACTCTTAAGGTGAAAAAAGGGTATTGAAACATTTATGAATGAAATTAGGTGTGTTGGGAATCACTCAAATTGTAATACATTTTGCAATAAAAATAACTTGTAAGGTTGTGGATATTGTCTTTGTTGTAACACTTCTTGATATTTTTCTATCTCTTGCCGTCTCTCTCTCTTGTCTCCATGTGCACACCGCCAGCTGCTGAAGGCCCTCACCCCACAGGAGAACACCCAGAGTCAACACGGCCTCTACTTCCTGGACGGTCAGCGGCGCGTGGACTACGTCCTCACCTACCCCGTGAAGAAGTCGACCGTGGGCCGCTCCGGCCGACCGGCGACGCACCTGCTTATCGAAAATGCCGTCGCCCGCAGCCTACGCCGTGGCCACAAGAGCCGCGACCAGCGCGTCCGACGTCACCAAGCACCGAGGGCGAAGGACCCGCCGTCGTCGTCCCCGGGGACAGACGTGGAGCTGGGCTGTCTAGCAGAGACCCTCAATGGCCAAGAGGACCACAAGATTCTCAGGAGGGAGGAGTTTGAGGGCAAACTGAGAGACATGGGGCTGGAGCTGGAGAAAGACGAGGACGTGAGTTCACTTCTTTATTCATTCATTTGCTTTCTTTACAGAAACACTCCCATATGAGAGCTACATGATCAGACGGATGACCACAAGCTCAGTTAAAGACTAACTATGCAGAGAAGCAACAAAAGACTTTTTTTGATATGATATAAAGTAGAAACATCAGATGTAACTCTCCCACAAGATCTTGTGAGACTATGGTGGGTGGACCTCAGACTTCTGGGGCATGTTCTCCCGCAAGAAAATGTACTTTTAAAAAAAAGTTAAATGCATCATTTTAACTCAGAGGCTAATTCTATGACAATTGTACTAGGACACAACATTCCAACTTGTTCTAGCAGCGGTGAAATGTAACCTAGTAGGCAACTGAAGGAACATTTTAAGGTACTTAGACTTTACTTGAGTGTTTCCATTTTATGTAAATATATACTTCTACTCCAATACATCTAAGAGGTAAATACTGTACTTTTAACTTCACTACTTTTATTTAACAATATTAGTTATTAGCTTTGCAGATTCAGATCCTTAAAGCATACAAAAACTATTTACTACATGTATTACTATGTAGTATAAAGTATTTGAAATGAGCTCCACCTTTACCAGCTGCAACATAAAGTGGAGGAAATTTGCCCGACATGAGAAGTGGAAAACTATTTCTGGTTCAATATGAAAATGTGGCGGGACAAATCAGTCTAGGTAGTTAATAAAACATGTGTCTGTGTCAGTTTGTAAAGAGTACTTCTGTTATGCAGACAAATGTTTTGTCACATTTTAATTCATCATAGACGGCGCTTCAGTCGTCGGCAATTCGGCGCGCACGTGAACCATGGATTATGTGCACGGCTAACCGGCAATATTCAGTCGAATATGTCATCATCGTCGGCATTTATGCTTTTCTAATCGCCAATCTCTGATAATGTTTAGTTGTAAACAATGAATCCGTGTTTAAACTGACAGGAGAAGAGCTCGTAACGACGGCGGCACCGCTAACGGGCTAATGTACGGAGCTAATGTACGCAGCTAATGTACGCAGCTAATGTACGGAGCTAATGTACGCAGCTAATGTACAGAGCTAATGTACGCAGCTAATTCACTCGAATCGTGATGTGTTCACATGCGATCTGTGAAATGTAGTTTTGATGAGAAACTTGAATAAATCCAGTGAAGGAGATGTTTTCACAGCAACATGAATAGATATTACAGATGAATTATGACCCGTTTACACTAGCAATTTATAATACATAATTCAAACTACCAATCAATAAAAACTACTATCTTTTGTTTCCTTATCATTTAAATTGTCTGTTTTTAAAAACACTAAGTGAAGTAAAAGGTTTACATTTTAGAGTTTTTGATGGTTTACAGACATCAAAGTGGTTGAAATGTACTCTGGAGCCTCGTAGACCAGCTGCCATAATCAAATAATATCATCAATGATCGACAATTAGTATCGGTGGTAAAACAAAACAACTAAAACGTGATCAGGGATCTCTAAAAGTTCTATTTACTCCCTTTGTTTTCTTTTGTGCTGATCCGATCCGTGACTTTGAGGATCCGTTGCACCACTACTTGGCACCGTTTCTCTCTCTCACATTGATTCTGAGAAGTAAACTCAGAATATCTTCTTATTTTGGGCGCCAAAGGGTTCCCTTTGTCACTAATTTAAGTTAACTCAACAGCACACACAGAACACAGCCGAGTACTAAACGTGTCCTGATTGTGATCGTCTCCTGCGCTCACATTTATATTTGTAAATAAATATTCTGGAGTTTGAATAATGGAAACTGCTGGGCATCTGGCATCTGGGAAAAATTGTATTAAATACAGTTTAAAAAGTTCTTGGTAACACTTTATAATAACGACACGCTATGAAGCATTAGTGAAGTATGAGTAAACACTTAATTCATCATTTATAAAGCGTTGTTCCTACATTAACACTCATTAGTACACAACTCATAACAACAGTTATACATGTTTTACTCTTCATTAATAAGCTCGTCTATTATGTGTTTGGTGATTATGTTTTCATACTTTATGAATGATGGATTCCACATTTGTAAATGAAATATTATATATATTACGAACCAATTATTAAGGAGTTGTAGATGATTAATAACATCCTTTATAAAGTGCTAGTAAATGATTAAGAACTTATTTAGATGCACATTATTCATGCATGTGTATGTATAATGATTTAGATATGCACTAATGGTTAGGGACTATGTTAATATATGCTTTATAAATGCGTATTAATAGTGCAATTCATGATTAGTTCAGGTAGTTCCTATTCATTTATGAAGTATTTTGTGTGACCTCATCTAAAGTGAGGACTATCTATGCTTTACAAAGCATTTATTAATGACATAGAAAGACCATCAGTGCCTCAAAACCCACAAAAGTCTGTTATCTTCTCAACAGAAAAGACCAAACATAAAGTGATCTAGAACACATCAATATTTATTACAATATGCAAACAGTGTACTGTAAATATAAACCTCTCAGCCATTCATTCATGTAAAAAAACAAACAGATTCTCCTTCAGGAGAACATGGCTGATCGGGACATGCGACTGAAGAAAAGTGCGAACAGTGGAGATCGATGTGCTTGGTTAAAATTAATAATTAAATAAGTAAATGTAACCTAATATGCAAAGCTCCTGGCTAGCTCCAGTTGTACATTTACAAATGTTTTATACCAGCCATGTTCTCTTGAAGGAGAATCTGTTTGTTTATTTACATGAATGAATGGCTGAGAGGTTTATATTTACAGTACATTGTTTGCATCCTGTAATACATATTGATATGTTCTTTATCACTTTATGTTTGGTCTTTTCTGTTGAGAAGATAACAGACTTTTGTGGGTTTTGAGGCACTGATGGTCTTTCTATGTCATTTATAAATGCTTTGTAAAGCATAGATAGTCCTCACTTTAGATGAGGTCACACAAAATACTTCATAAATGACTAGGAACTACCTGAATTAATAACCATTAGTGCATGTCTAAATCATTATATAAATGTATGAATTGTATACTAAAGAGTGTTAATGTAGGAACAACGCTTTATAAAAGATGAATTAAGTGTTTACTCATACTGAACTAATGCTTCATAGCGTGTAGTTATTATAAAGTGTTACCGAGTCCTTTTGCAAGACCTTTTAAATGAATATGGTTCTGTCAAAAAGATGCAGTTTTAAACATCATTTGAAGCGTAGCACAGAGGCATGGACCTTTGCTATTTCAGACAAATTTGGGTTCCCTCCAGACTTCCTGTGTTTGGACGTTTGTAGGAAGCTTGTCTCATCGGGGCAGAGGAACAGGTGATGGACAGTATACAGGCCTTCAGGATGTGACAGTGATCTGGTATGTACCTGCAAAGGTTCAATAAAGGGACTTTGAAAACTCAAACCTCTCCTCCTCTCCTTGCCTCCTCTCTTCCTTCTCCTCATCTGTCTCCAACTGAGGTCTCCCGTCCTCTTCCATCCCCTTGTCTTATCTCTGCCTCCTCTCTGTCTATCGAGGTAAACAATCACTTCGTAGTAGTACTAGTAGTTGTAGTAGTTGTAGTAGTAGTAGTTGTAGTGTAGTTTTGTTTTTTTAAGGGGAATCTGGCTTTGCAGTGACAAATGTATGTATAAAGGAAGTTGATCAGATGATTGATTGAAGAATGTCCACAAAGCAGTGCCAGAGGAACTGCTGGTGGCCTTTTAGTAACACCACGGCTTTGTTTGAATTTAAGTTAGGAGACATCCACTTCTAAACGTCTTCAACGGATTATGAGGGAGACAGTTTTTGTGAAAGTATTTGCAGGGTTGCAGCTTGGATATATTTGTGTATCAGGCGTGTAAAATTGTAAAGTGATATTCTGCCTGTGTATAATATGATGCCAGCATATAAATAGAAAATATGGCTCTCCACAGCAGGGACTTGAAAGGGCTGACCTGAGGTGGCCTGTTCATAGAATGCCTTGATTCCTATTTTCCTGAATCTGGGCACGAGGCGAACACAAACTCACACTGTAATCACACATACACACACACACACACACACACACACACACACACACGTGTGACCGAGTCAGTTTGGATCATTTGGTGGCCATAGGCGGTAGCGCAAACGAAGCTGAGCCCAGAGTAATGCTGGAGAGAGGCTGAATGCTAGGGGTGGGACAAAATATCGACGTGTTTAATATATTGTATTGATTCATCTTGTAATCATTTATCGATACGATGGTGCCAAATATCAAAATTTGTATTAAAACCTGCAGCCAGAAACACTTTCTCTAAATCTCTGAAATGCTTCCCGAATACTATAGCCCGCTAGAACCTAGAATCACAGTTCATCTAAATTAAGGTAAAATGTATTTGAGTTGAGTCTGTCCAAATGACGCAACATATCCGAAAAAACCATAGACTGTAAGTGGATGTTGTGATGTCACCCATTGGTTTGTGGACTAAAGTTTTGAAGCCTCTAGTTTGGCGTTTTGGCCATTACCACCTTGGTGTTTTGCAACAAGTAAAGTGACCATATTTGAACTGCGGAGGAGTGACGCAGAGACGCTGTATAACCTGTCAATCACAGTAAGCCCCGCCCCTAAATCATACTCTGCTTTATGGTCTGTTTGACTCTAAATGGACCATAATTTATTAAATGAACATCATGCTGAAATAAGGAAGACTAAACTCATGTTTACAATGTTAACTGAGATAATAAATCAAGTGAGAAGTAGAGTCATTTTTTAATAGACAACCAGAGGAGTCGCCCTCTGATGGCCATTAGATAGAATGCAGGTTTAAGACACTTCCACATTGGCCTCCCTTGTCATAACTGGAGGTTGCCGCCTGCAAAAAAAAAAAGCCACGTCAGAGGGCAGTGCCGTTACCTATGGCCGTCTGCTGCGTTCACCTTCACTAACTTTATATGCGGATGACACCAGACCGCTGCTCAACCACACACACCCCTGCACACATCAAACTGGTCAGTTATTATGTCCCTGCAGATTATCAGGCATCGTTATAATCATTAATACCGTGTGTCATGACCTTCTTTTGCGTTTTACTTTTTTGCATTTTTTTTCCGACTTTCGTGTTTTATTCATGAAATGCATTTCGGTACAAATGCTGCTTTTTTCACATTTTACAATGTGGCATGATAATTTACAACATGTGCTAGAGTACAATTAAGACTGTTGAGTGATGATCACCCTCCAGCCCGGGAGCTCTCGTGTTCCACCGTTGAATTTCAGGCTCCCCGAGCATGATGTTCTGCTGTCGCCCTTGAGAGAAACATTGCAAATGATGTGGCAGTGAAGACAGTGACATATGGTCCAACAGAAAGGTTAGGGTAATGGTCCACATTGCTCAGTGAGTTGTTTTGCTTGTCCCACCTCGTATGTCATTTTTCAGATCTTTGACATGCAACGTTCTATTCATTTTGAAGTTTCTATTTTGTATTCCTGATGACATCGACACATATGCGAGTTGTTTACAACTGAGTGGTATTTGTTTGCTGTCTGTCTCTTAGACCAAGATTTCAGGGGTGAGCTTCGTGAAGATTCACGCTCCGTGGAACATTCTCTGTCGAGAGGCCGAGTTAATGAAGCTGAAGATGCCCACCAAGAAGGTAAGACTCGGTGTCTCGTTCCATTTTCTGTCTGGGTAAAGAATAAAGAAGACACTTTTCTTTTAACACTATTCAAGTAACCCAACTTTGCCTACTGTCTGTATGTATGTAAAGAAAACAACTGTGAACACAGAACTGTATTGTGAAAAGGCACTATGCATGTAACAAGCAGAAGTGTTTCCTGTAATCATGGACATTTATTTTGAAAAGGCACTATTCATGTAACAAGCAGAAGTGTTTCCTGTAATCATGGATGTTTATTTTGAAAAGGCACTATTCATGTAACAAGTAGAAGTGTGTTTCCTGTGATCATGGATGTTTATTTTGAAAAGACACTATGCATGTAACAAGCAGAAGTGTGTTTCCTGTGATCATGGAGGTTTATTTAGAAAAGGCACTATTCACGTAACAAGTAGAAGTGTGTTTCCTGTGATCATGGACGTTTATTTTGAAAGGATACTATGCATGTAACAAGCAGAAGTGTTTCCTGTGATCATGGACATTTATTTTGAAAAGACACTATGCATGTAACAAGCAGAAGTGTGTTTCCTGTGATCATGGAGGATTATTTAGAAAAGGCACTATTCACGTAACAAGTAGAAGTGTGTTTCCTGTGATCATGGACGTTTATTTTGAAAGGATACTAGGCATGTAACAAGCAGAAGTGTTTCCTGTGATCATGGAGGTTTATTTTGAAAGGACACTATGCATGTAACAAGTAGAAGTGTGTTTCCTGTGATCATGGAGGTTTATTTTGAAAAGACTATGCATGTAACAAGTAGAAGTGTGTTTCCTGTGATCATGGACATTTATTTAGAAAAGGCACTATTCACGTAATAAGTAGAAGTGTGTTTCCTGTGATCATGGAAGTTTATTTTGAAAGGACACTATGCATGTACAAAGCAGAAGTGTTTCCTGTGATCATGGAAGTTTATTTTGAAAGGACACTATGCATGTAACAGGTGTAAACTGACACATCTTCCCTGACATGTCCAAAACCAACGCTCCAGCGTTTGAAATGCAGGGCCACATTTGAAGAATTGAGAGTGAAACTAGTCTCTGCGTTGGTTGAAAAAAAACGCCATGGGAGGTGTGATTCCTGCCTCTGAAATGTAGTTTGTGTGACTGACATAAAGGAGAAACCCGCTGTGCGTGATTGTTAAGGGCAATAAAGTGTTCATACTTTGTACTTTAATGCTCAACAGAAATGAAGAGGGGAGGCTGTTGAATGAAACCTGATCCATAATCAAATGAGCTCAGAGCTGTTGCTGGGCAGTGTAAGCAGAAGCTCAGGGCCAAAGGCCAAAGGAAATATATAATACAACTTAATACCTAAATTTAAAAACAGAAGAACCTCTATGTTTTCAATGGATTGTGGATAATTGAAACATCTACAAACCTGTGCATTTTACGCATAACCGGCACAGTGTGGTGGATATCTTCATTTATCATTTATTTAAAGAAAACACGTGAGAGGGTTCCTGTTCTCAGGCCCAAAGTATGAGCGTCCCAGATGCTATAAACTATTTTGTCCACAGGAAGACCAACTAGTGGTATTATAAGAAGTCCATGGACTGAACGATTTCTTAATCTCTCAGTAGTTTCTTTCTACTAACATTAATTGCAGCTTCTCTCTGATGCGCATAAATACTCTAGATGACATAAATAAATACTGAAATAGTTAAATAGCAGTCAATGACAGTTCACACCCCATCTCTTCTCTTAGGTTCTGAGCTGTTGACCCTTTTAGAGACATTATTATGAAATGTTAGATGTCAAAGAGTTTCCTTGAATCCATACTTTAGAGCAATGTAAGAGCAATTTTAATTCTGTACATCTTTTAATCTGGAAGGCACTTTGTGCTTAAGCTTGAAAGGTTCTATAAACATATTTTGTATTATGTATCTAGGAAGGTTGTAGGCTCTTTAAGGGTGGGTCCTCACATAATTGTGCAAACCTTGTGTTTTCACCCATATGGATAGTTTTCAACATGTTTTCTCAAGATCCTTTTCAGACTTAGCTGTGAAGTGAGTGATGTTGATTCAGAGTCAGGCCTCGCAAAATCAAACAGAGCCAAATATAGACCTGTGAAAACATGAATATAAAGGTTGAATGTCTTTGATATTTCTTAGACAATAAGGAGCACCAACAATGTGTGGAACACTGTCAAGGCATCTAGAAGTTTGAAGTAATTGCCCCTGCAAGATGCAGGTCCTAAGTCCTAAAACATCGGATAAACTCAGTACCTAACAAGTCCTAAAACATCGGATAAACTCAGTACCTAACAAGTCCTAAAACATCGGATAAACTCAGTACCTAACAAGTCCTAAAACATCGGATAAACTCAGTACCTAACAAGTCCTAAAACATCGGATAAACTCAGTACCTAACAAGTCCTAAAACATCGGATAAACTCAGTACCTAACAAGTCCTAAAACATCGGATAAACTCAGTACCTAACAAGTCCTAAAACATCGGATAAACTCAGTACCTAACAAGTCCTAAAACATCAGATAAACTAACAAAGAATCAGGATGAGTTGTACTTCACTAATTCATCCCTCTTCCTCTTCAAATGCGGATTTCAGCTAATTCTTTTGAGGCTTTGTATTAGGTTTGAGATTTGTTTACATTTTATTGAATCTTAATCCAGAATTGAATCTATTTATTTAATTTCAATCCATTCAAATACTATTTTGAATGTGTTTTGATTTTCTTTAAGTTCAAGCAAAAAACGGTTTCATGGACTACTTCTATTACTACTATCTACTACTGCAGCTTTAGCTCTGCATTAAGAGGCCCTAATATTGCAATATATATACACAAATATTAGAACTAAATGAAAAGTCTAAAAGTCTCTGCTTCTTGAATGAAAAGCTGTTGAAATACAAAGAGGGACAGCCTCTCTTGTGTGGGGTCTTTATAGGCTACTCGACCAGTTCCTCATGACTTCCATTGTTGTATTGGTCTGATCTTTTTATACCAAAATCAGTAGAAAGCCAGTGTTGAATTAGTTTATTGTATGGCTGGAACACATAAAAAATACATTCACTTTTGCGGCTAATTTCATACTGAATAGCATAATTTACTAACTCATTACTCATTTCAAATATTTGATAATAATTCATTAGGTTGCAGACTCTTGATAAACCTTCATGGCTGGTGTGTTCACCATGTCTTCATTGGTAGTCGGCTAATGGTCTGTTAATATTATGACAGTTAAATATGTATTCAGGAGTTGGAATTTGGGTTCCGAGATAAAAATGAACCCTTCTTAAGAGTGGCACTCAATTGTTTTATCACTGCTAAAGGACACCAATAAGCTGAATGTTGTTTTATGATGGTGGACAGCTGATGTATCTATTGATGCTGGTGTCATTTAATGTTTTTGATTGTCTCTTTTAATACTCCCATTTTGAATGCATCCTGTTGATTTTAAGTCTATCTAGAGCTTGAGATCGCAGTTCCTAAATACCTTTGCTGTGGTGACATGATCCAGTAGCACAGCTGCTTTGCACCAGTACTCGTCAAGTGATTGTCTGTATATTTGTGTTTAACATGTTTTCCTGTTGACGCATGAAGAAGGTCTCTGACTGACAGTTTGACCTAATAACTTGTTGTTTTCCTTTCATTACATGCAGCACCTCAGTCATGCTTTTATTGGTGAGCAGTGAACTTTATATACAGTATAGCTGGGGTATTCAATTCAAATTCAACGGGGTCCAGTTAGAGAGAATTTCCTCATGCAAAGGTCCGGAATATAATATAATAATGTCTAACTTCCGCTATAATTTAGTCAACCATAAGCCTGAGCCAGCCCCAACTACAAACCTGAGCCAGCCCCAACTATAAACCTGAATCAGGCCTAACTATAAACCTGAACCAGCCCCAACTACAAACCTGAGTCAGCCCCAACTATAAACCTGAGCCAGCCCTAACTATAAACCTGAACCAGCCCTAACTATAAACCTGAGCCAGCCCTAACTATAAACCTGAGCCAGCCCTAACTATAAACCTGAACCAGCCCCAACTGACAATGAGTCTTTCATGTCGCTGTGGAAGAATTTTGGCCCACTGTTATTTGCAGAATTGTTTTAATTCAGCCACATTGGATGGTTTTTGAGCATAAACAGCTTGTTTAAGCTCACGCCACAGCATCTCAATCAGATTTAAGTCCAGACTTTGGCTAGGCCACTCCAAAACCTTCATTTTGCTTTTTTTGAGCCATTCAGAGGTGGACTTGCTTGTGTGTTTCGGATCATTGTCCTGCTGCATAACCAAAGTGTGCTTGAGCTTGAGGTCACAAACTGATGGCCGGACATTCTCCTTCAGGATGTTCTGGTAGAGAGCAGAATTCATGGTTCCATCAATTATGGCAAGTCGTCCAGGTCCTGAAGCTGCAAAGCAGCCCCAGACCATCACACCACCACCACCATGTGTGACTGTTGGTATGATGTTGTTTTTATGAAATGCTGTGTCAGTTTTATGCCAGATGTAACGGGACGCACACCTTCCAAAAAGTTCAACTTTTGTCTCGTCAGTCCACAGAATATTTGCCCAAAAGTCTCGGGGATCATCAAGATGTTTTTTGGCAATTGTGAGACGAGCCTTTGTGTTCTTTTTGCTCAGCAGTGGCTTTCGCCTTGGAACTCTCCCATGATGCTATTTGTGCCCAGTCTGTTTCTTATTGTTGAATCATGAACACTGATCTTAACTGAGGAGACTGAGGCCTGCAGTTCTTGAGATGTTGTTCTGGGGTCTTTCCAGACTGATGCATGTCAGTTACTTTGTTTCTCATCTGTTCTTGAATTTCTTTAGATGGAGGCATGATGTGTTGCTTTTTGAGATCTTTCAGCCTACTTCACTTTGTCAGACAGGTTCTATTTAAGTGACTTCTTGATTCAACAGGTCTGGCAGTAATCAGGCCTGGGTGTGGATAGTGAAATTGAACTCAGCTTTCCAAAAAATCACAGTTGATTCATGATTTATCAAGGGGGGGCAATTACTTTTTCACATAGGGCCAAGTAGGTTTGGATAGCTTTTCTCCCTTAATAAATGAAATCATCATTTAAAAACTGCATTTTGTATTTACTCAGGTTATCTTTGTCTAATATTAAAATTTGTTTGATGATCTGAAACATTTAAGTGTGACAAATATGCAAAACAATAAGAAACCAGGAAGGGGGCAAATACTTTTTCACAGCACTGTATATTTGCACCTTTTTTTTTGTGCTGATCCGATCCAAGATCCTGAGCTTTACCATAATTATAAAAGTCTATTAACTCTTCTACCAATGTGTTTTGTGTTTTTAAGGTACATCACACAGAAGGTAACCTTGATTGAAGTGTGTGTGTGTGTGTGTGTGTGTGTGTGTGTGTGTGTGTGTGTGTGTGTGTGTGTGTGTGTGTTCTGTGGGTTATTTCCAGGTGTATGAAGTCAAGCAGTTGTACGGCGTGGTGGAGAAGATCAGCTCCCTGGTCAGTAAAGTCGTGGAACCTCTTCACCCTCAAGTTGAGGAACATCAACCCAAGAACATCAAACACCTGTCACACACTTTCTCCAGAGAGAAGCAGCACCTGTAAGTGCATCTCGTACACTTTGATGGAAAACAAGTTGTGTCCTTGTAGCCTAACGTAGTTCTCACAACAGTAAAGAGCACCAGAAGTTCTTTTCAAAGTTCTTTGTGTGTGCTTTTGTGTGTGTTTCTAACAAACAGGTTTGACCTCTCAGACAAAGATTACTTCTTCGACAGCAAAACCAGGAGTTCAATAGTAAGTCCACGGAGGTTTGTCTGCGATGTCGACGTCAAAATATCCTTTTATACATGACTGTGGTCAACACAGGACGTTCACCCTGCTGGGATCGGCGTTCCTTTAAACCAGGAGTCAAAAGAGTGGCGCATGAATGAGACCTAAAACACGGATACGAGTCGACATTTGTGCACTTCCGGTTCCCTCGTCTCCCTCGACGCTTTAAAGTGCAGATTTTCTTCAGCAGCACAGTGAATAAAGTTCAGTTCTTCTGTTTTTCATTTCCTTTCAGGTCTTTGAAATACTAAAAAGAACAAAATGCAAGGCCAAGTACAGCATGGGTGAGTCTGGACCTCGGTCTCTCTCACGGGCCTCCTTCTGTAGAGCAGGACTGGAATGGGACAAAAAAATGGTCCCTGGCATTTTGACCCAGACTGGCTAACCCCAATCGGTCCCACACCAGCCATCTCTGCCCTGCTTTGTGTATACTATCCATGTCCCTCCAGTAGCCAGCCTGTGTTACTGTGAAAACGTATTGACTCCTGTGTTTGTGTTTTCTGGCCAGGGATCACCACTCTCCTGGGTAATGGTGTCTATACAGCTGCTTATCCTCTCCATGATGTGAGTACTGCTAATCCTCGTGCTAATAGCTTCATATTATCGGTGGTACCGGTAAATCACGTTTAACTAGTCCGTCTCAGATGATTAAACTCGGCTTACAGTCAGTGTAACTAGCTGTCGTGTTTCTTTTTCCTTTTTCAGGGAGATATTAACGAGGAGAACGCAGTCCCCAATGACAGAAAGGTGAGAGCATTGTTTCTAAAATACATATTCAGATTCTTTATTGAAATGAGTGTGTAGTATTGAGGGATATATATATATATATATATATATATATATATATATTTATATTTATATGTTTAATTTATCTGTACATATGAAGCGGGACCTCTTCACAGAGACATGATTCTACAGTGGCCCAGAACGGACAAACCAAACGCTGGCTTTAGAAAGGGCAGTTTGTGTTTTTGTGCTTTCTCGTTGGCTGCTGTAGTTCCCCAACACACTTGGCACAAGAGAGAAGTTTCAGTTGGCTGCGATCTGCAACAACGTCGCTAGATGGCGCCAAATCCTCCGCTGTAGAGCTTTAAGTAAAAGTACCAAAACAGCAATGTACAAATACTCAATTACAAGTCCTGCATGAAAAATCATACTTCTGACAGACAAATCTGCTTTATGGTTTTGGACTTTTTCCTCTAATCTTAGATTTTTAAGTGAGATGTTGGATTACTTGAATATTTATTAGAAGTGAAACCACATGAAGAAGTTCAGACTGAGAAATCACTTTTTGGTGGAGCAATTGAAAAGTCGTAGACGTTTGAACTGTTCTGCTTTTTGTCAGACGTCAGAAGTGAAAAAGGTTTTAAAAGCATGCTATATTATCCATTGTGTAAAATCTTAAAAGCAACTAGTAACTAAAGCTGAAAAATGGATGTAGCGTAGTAGCCCAAAGTAAAATAGTAAATCTCACTAAAGTACAAGTATTTAAAAATTGTACTTAAGTATAATACTTCAGTAAATGTACTTAGTTACTTTCCACCACTGTCCAAACCAACACGCACACTAGAACCACAAAATGATCTGTCACCACTCTGGTCTGCTTGAACATGCTAATTGGCCCATTGCTAGGTCCCGCCCCTCAAAGGCAGACTGGCCAATCATAGCGGAGCATCCAGTGTTCGCCAACTATCCGGCTCTGTCCCACACACATTGTCCTGCTGATGAGAATACTCAAGTACTAAATGTATATGAATCCACGAATGAACATAGTCCCTAAACCAATGAACTATCTACAGCATCTTTAGAATTACATTAAATCAACCAACTTAGAACAAACGTATAGACTTAAATGATGGATCTAAATGACATTTGTGTTTGTCACATGAACCATTCACTCAGGGGTGAACTAACAGGAAAAGGAAGTCAGGAAGTCTGCCCAAAGACAAATATGACCGTAGAAAGTCTCAAAACTGTACAAACAATACGTTTGATTGTCTTCCTCAGCTTTTGTATGAAGAGTGGGCGAACTACGGTGTCTTTTACAAGTACCAGCCCATCGGACTAGTGCGGTAAGGACATGTTTATTTAGGCACATTATTTACTTTCAGTCTTCCTTGTATGGTCAAAATCAGAGCTAGAAATGATGTAAAAATCAGTCAACAGCATTGACTGATTTGTGGTGATGTCACAGCTACGTTAGTCAGGGCTAAGCAAGATTTATCTATGTTATGCTTTTGCAACAATACAAACAATTAAGAGCTTTTTACCACGTTTATGTTTTTGCGACCAGCTTAATATGATGTGATTACATTCATTAAGATGCATTTGCTTTGATTATGATGCATTTAGGTCCATTATGATGTTCATATTGATGCGTTTTGCTCAACATCAGCATGTTAGCATTGTGAGCATGTTAGCTGACGTTAGCATTTAGCTCCAAGCACTGCTGTGCTTTTAAGCACACCCTCACAGAGGCGCTAATGTGGCTGTAGACCAAATGTAAAGGCAGACGTTACATGATCAAGTTTGAGATTTTGCAAAAGCACATCACTTTTTCCATTTTAAGCTTCCATGTCCCGATACCGTTATTGTAGCTTTGTCTGAATAATCTACGTGATTTGAATCTTTTGTGTTGTTTAGGAAGTATTTTGGTGAAAAGATCGGTCTGTACTTTGCCTGGTTGGGTTTGTATACCCAGATGCTGATTCCTGCCTCTCTAGTTGGGGTCATTGTGTTTCTGTATGGATGTGCAACAGTCGATGACAACATACCAAGGTAAACACACACACACACACACACACACACTCACTCACTCACTCACTCACTCACTCACTCACTCCTATAACCACTCATTCTCTGCTGTTATTCGTCTCCTTGAAGCTATTTTGGAATGTTCTGCTTTTGGGCATCAATCTCATTAGTTGTGACATTATTTTGCTTTCAGAGATGTGAGGATGTGCGGATATCTAATATGACATACGGAGACTTCACTAGAATGATTCGACACCTTGTAAATAAACAGTGTAAAGAAGCTCTCAGTCTGAGTGATGAGAAGATGGAGTTCAGCCTGACGTCTGTCGCATTGACCGTGTGCAGCACCTCAGTGTCTTGTTGTCTGGTTTGGTACCATCATGTACCTGTCAGGAGAGCAAAATATTGATCTTCTTTTGTAAAGAAATCCATTACGTATCATCCCCAAAAGGTTAGACCATTTTTTGGTGGCAGGCTGGCGGTTGAATAGAATCATGTGACTATAAGCTGCTTCTGTAGTTGGAAGAAGAACAATACCCCTAAACGGAGGCAGAGGCAATATGAATCTGTATGTAGATGTGTGTTATGGACTGTGTGAATATGTGTTTGTGTCCACGTGGCTTTGTGTGTGTGTGTGTGTGTGTGTGTGTGTGTGTGTGTCGTGTTTTCCAGCATGGAGATCTGCCACCCGAGGAACAACATCACCATGTGTCCTCTGTGTGACCGAGTGTGCAGCTACTGGAAGCTGAGCACGGCCTGTGCTACCGCCCGGGCCAGTCACCTGTTTGACAACCCCGCCACCGTCTTCTTCTCCATATTCATGGCTCTGTGGGGTGAGGGAGCCAACATCAGCTCACTCCAAAATACATACAGTCACTGTCCCACTGTATGTCCCGTCGCTGAATCCACGCATCCTTAAACCACGTTGGCCTGATTTGCTGTCACTACATCTGTCCAATGTGTTAAATTGGTACATTTGAGGCAAAGGTTCACACAATCAGGCCTCTCATAGTTTTGGTTTTGGAAAGGGTAAAAAAAAAGGACAAAATATGAGTTAAATTCATAAACATCTTTATGTGTTGAATTGTGTTGTGGACATGGATAACCTGGTTAAATGAACAGAAATGTTTGAGGACGAGGACTTTAAAAAAAAATACATTGTTTATCAGAAGCTGTAAAAACAGACATTATCGTAGGATTCTCAAGTTTCCAGCGGCCCTCGAACACGTCGCGTGTGTAATAGTGTAATATTTGATCAAAAACACTTAGCTCTACTATTTCACCCCAGATCCTGTTAGGATCCTAGGATCTGTGCTCCTCTTATCGACCCAGTATTTAACTATCCAAATAATAAAATAGAAAATATATCAGAGACGCTGATAGAAGGCGTTTACCACCAGAGTACATAACTGTTAATCTGGATCTGAATGCAGAGTCTGGAGGATTAGATTTTGGTCAGTCCTCCCTCGGTCAATGCAGCTGGTCAGCCAAATGCTAAAGATTTAAAGTTGAAGCGTCGTAAAAAGTGCCTCTGTGTGTTTTTTGGTCTAATTATATTCTGTCTGGTTCAAAGCCGCCATGTTCATGGAGCACTGGAAGAGGAGGCAGATGAGACTGAACTATGAATGGGACCTGACTGGGTTTGAAGATGAGGAGGTGAGCAGGTGACCAAATGACATAACCGATGCTGCAATCTGCAACCTCACCACTAGATGCTGCCGAATCAACACATTTACAACAGATGGGAACCAACCAGAGATGATGTAGTCCAGGAAATGTTTTAAACTACCAAAGAAGTATTTTCAAATCATATGAAGTGAAATGATGTAATAATCTGATGCTGTCGTTTTTACTAACACCCCCCCATCTCTCTCTCTCTCTCTCTCTCTCTCTCTCTCTCTCTCTGGGTTTATTGTTCACAGGAAGCTCTAAAGGTTTGGATAAATCCACTTTACTTGATAAAATCCTCTCTTTGCTCTTTTAGTCTTTCTGCTGCAGCTTCCAAACTCAGATCGCAAGACACAAGACACAACGTGTGTGTTACTATGAATTCTATTAGCAAATGGAGTCTTTGTTCTACTTACATGGTGCACAACATAACGGAGGTGTTCTCCATTAGCACAGGTATTAGAATGAGGCCAAACATTATCAGAATTGCTTCAGTGACAAAAACAAAAGTCTAAATTATTTACACTTAACATGTAGCATTCTTGGTAGGAATGTGTGTGTGTGTGTGTGTGTGTGTGTGTGTGTGTGTGTGTGTGTGTGTGTGTGTGTGTGTGTGTGTGTGTGTGTGACACACATGACAAGTTCCCTCAATTATGAAGAACGTAAAATGTGAAATGTAATAGCTCGTCTTCTGAAGCTCTGGCTGTGAGAGATCACACTACAGAAACAAGGACTTCATGTTTGCTTTTCTACCTGTTGCTTCTCTCTGTGCGTCCCGTTGAATGGAGCCTGAGGTGGATGCTTATTTAAGACCAATAGGATCACATCAACATATGTTCATGATAAATTCAACACACAAACTACAGCCTCAGAAATGAACAAAGGGTCAGAGGAATTTATTCTTACTGATTAATGTCAGAAATGTATCTGATAATTACATTAATTCACCGGTCGTAACGCATCTTTTTTCAGGAAAATAACATAATCATATGTGTACTTAGTTAATTAGAGAAAAGTCCCACTCCCAGTCTCCATACAATGCTGCTATCAACCTTCACAGTGTGATCACTTTTCCTCTCTTGAAGTGCTGCGACTATTTCCTGACCTTTCACCTTTTCTCCTGCTCGCTTCTATTCTAACTGCGAGTGTTCGTCTCACCTTCTGACACAATGCTTCACTTATAATCGACGTTGTGTTTAAACAGGTGAGCGTGGACTCTACTGTCACGCTCATGAAACAGTCCACATTCAGAGTGAAGCGAGAAGGCTTAGAGTAGGAGCACAGACCACAGATCCGGCTATCATCACGATACACATGCACAAAGTGATCACAGAGAGCTGCTCTTCAAAGTACAGAGAGTATAGGGAGGCAAACTGCTCAGACAGTGGCAGATGTAATCTAAAGCATGTGTTAGTAGACGAAGAGAGAAAGCAAACAAAACAAAACAGGTCCTCACCACCGCGGTGAAATACGGAGATTCTTATCTCGTCACAGAGACCCGGCTGACGATCTTGGACTCGCCCCAACTCTGATCTTTGAAACGATAAAATAACAAACTACCGACCCCACTAACGGTGACTGAACTATCTCAAAACACGACTTGCAGGACAACGGACAACATTAACGATCTCGGCCGTTAATCTCTGCGATCAGTGAGCATACGCAACGCCGCGTTATAACAATACAGTAACTTATGTTTTACTGCTTATGCATCTAAGGCCACGTGAAACAATCCTCAGAGCTCGCTGTTACCTTCCACCCAGATCGGGCCTTTTGCTGAACAAACAGGCCCAAGTCTTTTCTTTTGTCTTTGTCAGACCCCAACGACAGATATCCACCACTTACATGTTTCACTGTTTGTGTCACAGGACCACCCCAGGGCCGAGTATGAATTCAGAGTCATGCAGAAGTCTGTGAGCAAAGATCGGAAATCACAGCACAAGGTAACTGCATGGTAGGCTCTACATAGTTGTACCTTTCAAGTTCGTTCCTATCATTTGAGCACTTTTTTTTTTACAGCCTTTCAGTTGTTTTTCACCTCTGCATTTCCGTGACAGTGTGTTTACATGCCCTTGTTTCTGATTTTTATTTCTCTATTTTTAGATTGAAAAGCTCACGTGTCAAGACCGCTTTCCAGCCTACATGACCAACATTGTCATGATGCTGTTAATGGTAAGACGAAGCCAGTTCTCTGCGTTGAAACCGGGTGGATCGTTTGTTTCTCTGATCCTGAAAAGCTTTTCATCGTCAGATCGGTGTTACGTTTGCCATCGTGTTTGGCGTGATCCTCTACCGGATCTCCACCAAAGCCGCCCTTTATATGAGCTCCAATCCGGTCACAAGGAGCAACGCACAGCTGACGGTTAAAACCACGGCGGCCATCATCAACCTGGTGGTGATCCTCATACTGGACGAGGTGTACGGAGCGGTGGCACGATGGCTCACTGTGTTGGGTGAGCAGCCAGGTCACATGTCCACAGCTATACTGGTGAAAATAAACCCACTGTAATTTGTAGATATCCCCACAAAATAAATGTGCACGTAATCCACGTAATCGTAAACCAGGAAGTATAAAGACAGCAAAAACCAACACAGGGTGGAACAGAGGAGAGCGCCGTTCATTCATTCTGTGATTTTGTGAATAAAGAAATTCACAAATTCACTGTGCAGCGATAAGAAAACAGCGTCCGGAAAGTGTGTCAGAGAGCGTCGAGGTGTTGTAATATGAGAAAATGTTAGATTACAAGTTTGCAGCTGTCATTGTATCTATGTAAACATGAATTTACACATTTGTGAATATTTAATCCGTGACTTCAGATCCAGAACATGCGTGTGTGAATATAGTAAAATATATCTTAAAATACAAGCGCTCATGTTCAGCTGTTTTTCACTGCAAAATGTTCTCTTTGTTTTTAGAGGTTCCTAAAACAGACAAGAGTTTTGAGGAACGACTGATCTTCAAGACCTTCATCCTCAAGTTTGTCAACGCGTTCACGCCCATCATCTACATCGCTTTCTTCAGGGGAAGGTCGGTCCCCTCATTGCACTTTAAAGTGTCACGTGTATATGTTTACATATGTTTAATCACTCTTCTATCATTGCAACACATGTCATGATGATAAATGATGTTCATTCATGTTTCCTCTAGACTGGTAGGCAGACCAGGTAGCTACCTGTATGTGTTTGAGTCCTACAGAATGGAAGAGGTAAATTCACAATTAACAACCTACTGTTGAGCAGTTGATAAGTCAAGGGCTTTTATTGTGAAAGGTACGAACAGAAGCAGTGGATCTGGTCTGTGCTGCCTTTGTCAGCGTTGAAAGGAGTAATAAAGTTTGCTGTCTTGGTTTCAGACTATGGAGCGTTCATGTTGTTGTACAGTCTAGTGTACATATGGAATATGTATTTGCACCTTTATTAGCGCTATGAAAGCTTAGAAAAATCAACCTTGTTGCGGAAAAAATATAATAAAGTAATATTCTGTGTGAAAGTACTCGTGACAAACACAACAGTTTGACAAATATATTGACGTGCATGGCTTTAGAAAGTTCATACTTTACAAAATAAACTTAAACTATTTATTATTTCCTAATTATTATGAATTAGTTAAAACGCCGTGTCTCTTTTCTTCAGTGCGCTCATGGAGGCTGTTTGATGGAGCTCTGCATCCAGCTGAGCATCACCATGTTGGGGAAGCAGCTAATTCAGAACAACCTTTTTGAGATCGGCGTACCGTGAGTGTGCATCACTTTCAACCGGTCGTCCATCGACACAAATAACGAAGCTGAGGTCACTGTTTCCTTTAAGAGAGGAACAGAGCTTCCAATAGTCCACTGAACAAACCTGTGTGTGTGTGTGTGTGTGTGTGTGTGTGTGTGTGTGTGTGTTCCTCAGCAAGCTGAAGAAGCTGATTCGCTACATCCGGTCAAAGCAAGGGGCCTTTCAAGAAGAAGAGAGACAGAAGAAGCTGCAGAGATATGAAACGGACCACTTCCTGGAGCCGTTTGCCGGGTTAACGCCTGAATACATGGAGATGAGTCAGTACCACACTCCAGACAGAAACAGAGGCAGAGCGTTCACAAGTAGCATTCTTATGGGATCTTCTGCAGATAAATAGCCTGGCTGACACCTGAGAGTGACTCAAAGACTACCAGTGTGTAGCTGGTCTGAATCATGACACTGAATGGTGACTCGTCAGATGGTGTGCCAGTGGCCTACTGCTGCGGTAGACCACAGGAAGCAAGTTAAAAATAAAGTCATCCTCTCCTTCTCAGTGACGCATATCTAACAAACACGCACCGAACGCTCCCACATTTAGGCCCTGTGAGTTATCGGGAAAGGTCAGAGGTGATCACAGCACGTTATCACGGGTCAGGTCAGCTATGAAAGCTCCAGAGACCAGGGACCAGAGACCAGGGACCAGAGACTAGAGACTAGAGACCAGAGACTAGAGACCAGAGACCAGGGACTAGAGACTAGAGACTAGAAACTAAAGACCAGAGACTAGAGACCAGAAACTAGAGACCAGGGACTAGAGACTAGAGACCAGAGACCAGAGACCAGAGACCAGAGACCAGAGACTAGAGACCAGAGACTAGAGACCAGAGACCAGAGACCAGGGACTAGAGAATAGAGACCAGAGACCAGAGACTAGAGACCAGAGACCAGAGACTAGAGACCAGGGACCAGAGACCAGGGACCAGAGACTAGGGACCAGAGACTAGGGACCAGAGACCAGGGACCAGAGACTAGAGACTAGGGACCAGAGACCAGGGACCAGAGACTAGGGACCAGAGACCAGAGACTAGAGACCAGAGACTAGAGACCAGAGACCAGGGACTAGAGACCAGAGACCAGAGACCAGAGACTAGAGACTAGAGACCAGAGACCAGGGACCAGAGACCAGAGACCAGAGACCAGGGACCAGAGACTAGAGACCAGAGACTAGAGACCAGGGACCAGAGACCAGGGACTAGAGACTAGAGACCAGGGATTAGAGACTAGAGACTAGAGACCAGAGACTAGAGACCAGGGACCAGAGACCAGGGACCAGAGACTAGGGACCAGAGACCAGTGACTAGAGACCAGGGACCAGAGACTAGAGACTAGAGACCAGAAACTAGAGACCAGGGACCAGAGACTAGAGACCAGAGACCAAAGACTAGAGACTAGAGACCAGAGACTAGAGACCAGAGACTAGGGACCAGGGACCAGAGACCAGAGACCAGGGACAAGGGACCAGAGACTAGGGACCAGAGACTAGAGACTAGAGACCAGGGACCAGAGACTAGAGACTAGAGACCAGAAACTAGAGACCAGGGACCAGAGACTAGAGACCAGAGACTAGAGACTAGAGACCAGAGACCAGAGACTAGAGACCAGAGACCAGAGACTAGAGACTAGAGACTAGAGACCAGAGACTAGAGACCAGAGACTAGAGACCAGGGACAACGGACCAGAGGCATCAAACTGTGTGCAGATTCAGGACACACTCAGTGATCTTATAGCTCTGATATGGACAGACTTCTTTTTTTTGTCTCTAATGCATTATAAACATAACTACGATCCGTTTCTAACGCTGTATAATTATAGTTATAAACACCCAAATATCATAATGCTTTATAACAACTATCATAAGCCATTGCTAAGTATTTTATATTCACTTTAGGTCAAGTACAATACAACTTCATTATTGCTGATCAATCGTTGACATTATTTTGCAAGGGTCGTAGTTCATACATTATAATAATTTGTTATAATGCACAAATAAATGCTATTTTATGGTCATATCGTTCACCTATTTAACGTTATATATTTGTATTTTTATATCAAAATATAAATCTAAATATAAAGTGTTTTTATTTACCAACCATTACAACCAGTAATATCATAAAATCCATCAATCAATCTGCAAATTTCAGCAACAAGGGAGGTGTGTGTGTCTCTCTGTAGCTCCTCATTGTGCTACCCTCAAAGCCCGCCCACTTTTTAATGGTCCAATCACATGTGAGGGATTTTATCTTAATCCCTGCTCACATATTACACTTCACTAGGGAGCACTCACAGTACACAGTACACTCCAACAAACATACTTCAGTCTATGTAGCAACAACAATTTATAAAAATGAGTTTTACTTATAATGCATCATAAAATTATAATTATGTATTACAACTATGGAGATTATTATACACTATCCTCAGTATTCTGATACTTGACCTCGTTAGAAATGCTAAAAAACGGAAGGTGTTGTGATTATTGTTGTTATTGTGCTTATAACGATAATTATACAGTGCAATAAGCAGATTATAACACATTAATAGTATGTTTATAATGCATTTTTAGACATGGGTGTCATAGAAAGTGTTTTATCCTGATAGGCATTTGTGTGAAACTGTCATGATTAGTATATTAGTATATATTAGTGTTATATAAGTGTGTATAACGAGACGTATTATTCGCTCTTCCTCTCCGTCCAGTCATCCAGTTCGGCTTCGTCACGCTGTTCGTGGCGTCCTTCCCTCTGGCTCCGCTCTTCGCTCTGCTCAACAACATCATCGAAATACGACTGGACGCCAAGAAGTTTGTGACGGAGCTGCGGAGACCGGTGGCGGCGAGAGCCAAAGACATCGGTGGGTTGCGACGCGACGCACTGCAGCTCTTACACAAAGACGCACAACGTGCATGAAAGTACCTGACGGTAGCTGTAAATATATATTCATTACAACGGACAAAATGCAAAGAATCGTTTTCCTTCACTGCAGAAGAAACACGTCGTGTGTGTGTGTGTGTGTGTGTGTGTGTGTGTGTAAAGTCCAGCCGTTGATGCATGTTGTTGTGTCTACAGGTATTTGGTACAACTTACTGAGAGGGGTAGCAAATGTGGCCGTCATCATTAATGTAAGTAAAGCATGCATGTGTTCATTTGTATTGATTGTAATGCATGCCGTGCACTATGAGGGTTTACTGTGAAGACACACGGACACTACCTGCTTCACCGTGCGTGAGCTGAAACCAACGTGTCCTCACTCCCAACGTGTCCTTGGTCTCTGATCCGACGCACACTTTAGCTCTCGTGTGACGCACACCAGGCTTTTAACTAGCTCCGCCATCATTGGACGGTTACACCAACGTACTCGGTGTAAAGAGTGAGGAAGGGGATGAACGGATGGGACGAGCAAACGCGGACTTTCACCTAGGAGACAAGATGTTCATGTCGCCTGTGAAACCAGGTCACCATTGACTTATCGTACCTTACATTTGTTAAGTACCTTACGTACTTAACTACGTCACCTAAGTCCAGAGTGAACAAAGACAGGATCCCCACGTGACCTGGAAGTCATTCAAAACACGAGATGTCCTGGAAAATCTATCAGAACTCAGCAAAACACGTAAGATTACCTTCTGAATGTGCTGAGTTATGATCAGGATCGTATTAAAAGGTTGAATGGAAGTTTATGGCCGCGGGTTATTTTGAATATGCTGCTCGTGGTCGTGTGTCACGTCGCATGGCAGCACATGCAAGTTGGACGACTTTACGTAGAGTTGGATATCGGTCTAAATACAGGCTGACAGTACTTTATCTTTTACTTTGCTTGCTTTATCTTTTTATTTGAATAAATGCTCGGATTAAAAAGAAATCTCGTCATGAGTAGCACCGTATTGAATGAAGTATTATAAGCTGCTTTAGCTCGTGTCAGGAAGTTAAACGGGTCATAATTCATCTCTAATATCTATTTCATTTTACTGTGAAATCACCTCCTTCAAACAACTGTATTTATTCAAGTTTCTCACCAAAAACGTCATTTTACGAGATTACATCTGAAAGCAGCATGATTTGTAATTTGCCATCGCCCAATGCTCCCGTTTACTGAACGGACCATGAACTCACCGTACTGTAACTCAACAGAACCTCAATACGTTGGCTGTTAGCTCTCCTCCTGTCGATTTCAACGTGGATGTTGTTCACAATCGGATTCTATTAATTTCCACTGTGAGAAATAAACGTGATGAGAAAGCTCTCACATGTCTTTAAGTGTTGTATTGAACAGACAGTTCTGCTTTTGCAACGTCTGCATGCACTCAATGTTCACAGTTAAGCGACACAAGTTACGTCTCAGAAGAACGACGTGATGAATTGTCACAGATAGCGTCATCAGGGTTCAGTGAATAGAAAGCGTTAAGGCCGACGTTCTGATCGTATGTTTTTACTGAACATCAGCTGATAGCGATCAGCAGTAGAACTTAGTTTCAGACGGTTAAACTGTGTAATTAATCAGACTGCTTGTCGAGCCTCTGCAGACTGTTGATGCTCACAGTAACATTGCTTGAGAGAGAGCAGCCTGTGGGATACTATGAGGCTATTAAAGCACTATTTACCTGTCTAAGGGTTATACAAAGAAGGGCGATTAGAAACAGGAGGTCTTACACTTTTTCATTTGAGTAAATATTTTGCAACAAAATCATATTCAACCTTCATTTCTTTATGATTCTTTTAATACTCGACTGTAAACTAGTCCATGAATGTGAGCTGTGAGTTTTCAGATGATGTCAGTCCCTCCTCGGCACTGTGGAGGTCGGTTTGTGGCTTTTTGCCGGTGACACCTCAGGCTACGCTCGTACCTCACAGTTCATTTTGTTTGTTCGCCCTCTGGCCTTTCAGAGAATAATGCAGAGAGTGCAGCCGCCTCCGTACAAACTCTGAGCTCCCACGGCGTACCCTCCCACAGAGTAGAGGGTTCTACTCTCAGAGTTCTACATTGAGAGTAGAGGGTTCTACTCAGAGTTCTACTCTCAGGGTTCTACTCTGAGTAGAGGGTTCTACTCTCAGAGTTCTACATTGAGAGTAGAGGGTTCTACTCAGAGTTCTACTCTCAGGGTTCTACTCTGAGAGTAGAGGGTTCTACTCTCAGAGTTCTACATTGAGAGTAGAGGGTTCTACTCAGAGTTCTACTCTCAGGGTTCTACTCTGAGTAGAGGGTTCTACTCTCAGAGTTCTACATTGAGAGTAGAGGGTTCTACTCAGAGTTCTACTCTCAGGGTTCTACTCTGAGTAGAGGGTTCTACTCTCAGAGTTCTACATTGAGAGTAGAGGGTTCTACTCAGAGTTCTACTCTCAGGGTTCTACTCTGAGTAGAGGGTTCTACTCTCAGAGTTCTACATTGAGAGTAGAGGGTTCTACTCAGAGTTCTACTCTCAGGGTTCTACTCTGAGTAGAGGGTTCTACTCTCAGAGTTCTACATTGAGAGTAGAGGGTTCTACTCAGAGTTCTACTCTCAGAGTTCTACATTGAGAGTAGAGGGTTCTACTCTCAGAGTTCTACTCTCAGGGTTCTACTCTGAGAGTAGAGGGTTCTACTCTCAGAGTTCTACTCTCAGGGTTCTACTCTGAGAGTAGAGGGTTCTACTCTCAGAGTTCTACTCTCAGCCAGCAGAGGCTTCATCTCTTGCATGAGTGGACTGTTTCATTTCAACCTGACACTGTGTGTTGTTACATTCTAACTCCCATTTCCTTCCCTAATCTCCCCCTTCCCCCCCCATCACCACCACCTCCCCATCCACCCAGGCGTTTGTCATCTCCTTCACCTCAGACTTCATCCCTCGGATGGTCTACCAGTACATGTACAGCCCCGACGGCTCCATGCATGGATTTGTCAACAACACGCTGTCCTACTTTAACGTCAGTCACTTCCAGCACGGCAAAGAGCCCATGGACCCGCTGTACCTCGGCCACCCCGTCGAGATGTGCAGGTGGGGAATCGGTCTCAGTTCACCGCCTTCAGCTTCACCATGAAACCACATTTAGCATCTTTAAACCTCAACGTGCCGCTGTCATATCTAATGTGATGTAGTTAATCATGTGATCCTATGCAGTCATGAATAACTAAGACGGGAGAACAATGAGAATCTAAAATGTATTTTATTACCAACTCATTTGATGAAGAAGAAAAACAAATAACAACATGTTTATTGTTATTAGTAGTAGTGTTTAATTCTGTTGGACCAAAACTTTAAAATCCAGTTAAAGCTGTCGTCCACTTTTAACTTTAAACTTCCACTTGAGGAGGTTTCACTTTTAATGGCTGCCTTTTTGGGATGGACTAATGGACCTAGTTGAGTTTTATGATTCCTCTGAAGATGAAGTTCAACAAGGAAGCTGCTGTAGAGTGAACGGGGAGATCCGTTCCTCACTCTGCTGTCCGTGGTTCTATCTTCTATCACTCGGCCAACTAATCTGATAATCTGACAGCCGGTTGAAAACAGCATAAACAAAAGTCTCTTGAAGATGAAACAATTTGAGGACTACTGATCAGTGTTACTCACCTTTCATGAATGATATGCAAACGTCTCACCGAATCATAACTGTAGTAATTTACCACATGATCTAAAGTGGTATCATCACACATATACTGTATGTATCACTTTCATATTAGGGTGTGTGTGTGTGTGTGTGTGTGTGTGTGTGTGTGTGTGTGTGTGTGTAGGGCTCCACTATGCCCTCACAGTGGAGAAAACACTACACACTGAAACGCTTTGTGAACGCTGGTGACCCTTCGCATGCACCTAGTGTAGTGTACTATTGTGTGTAAACCTTTCCACATGTACAAATACCAGTCACCTGTTACAATGAATCCATCATTTATTAGTACAAAGTACTCTAAAAAGCTGTTGGTTGACCCCCGAGTTACAAGATATGAAATGTAAACATCAGCGATGAACACATGCAGATTCTTAGACTGAGTCTAAACATGATAACAACAACAACTCAGTTTTATCCCTTAATAAAATCCCTAAACATTAGTTATAGGTTAGTTATTATCAAGCAGAATAACAAAAGCATTAGCATCGTTAGCTGTAATTACGTTTTTGGTGCCGCAGCAAAGAATCTGGACTCTCCTACAGGTGGAAGATGATGTACTTTGTAGACACCGATGATCTCCTCGTACTGCTGAATGCCACGAGAGGAAGGCGCTGGCTTGGACCATGGAAGCTTACGGACCGTACAGCTGCGGTTAGCGTCGCGGTGAACTCACAGGCGGCTAACGTAGATGACTGATAACCGCCCTCAGCAGACGTTCTTCGTAATGTTCCAAAACAAGTGTTGAAGTCGACGCTTCCTTTTGGTTTCACACGAGTAGCGGTCTGCTGGGTGAAAGTCTCCTTCAGGGGACCTTAGTGTTCGTTGTACTCGTTATTATATCATATTATAGCTTTCAACGCTCGCTCGGCGCAAAAGAAATGACACTCAACGCATCGGTGGTTTGCAGAAACATACAAACATTCCATATTTAGAAAAAAAACATGAACCTGGAGGTCCTGACGCTGTGCTGGGGGATTTAATTAATCAAGGAAGGTTCTGAGGAACTCTGGGTCACTGGGTCACACTGGTGGATGATATTATTAGTAAGAATCTTTCTTCAGAATCGAAGATGAAAGCAGAAACCGTGCATTCTTGTCTCTACAGGTACAAGGACTACAGAGAACCCCCTTGGTCAACCACTCCATATGAGATCTCAAAGGAGTTCTGGGCAGTGCTGGCTGTCCGACTGGCCTTCGTCATCGTTTTCCAGGTGAGATGAATCCCGAACAGATAACCCAAACTCTTTATGTGGACTTGTAGAAATTGTATTTAAGGAACTGTTCATAAATCCTATTACATCATTTCAACACTGCAGATGAATCCTAACAACACTGAACTAGTATGATCGACTATAAACTCTTACAATGTCAGCTTACGGAGGAACTATTTTTGATAAATTATTCTCGATAATCTCAATCTTAATCATGTTTCCTGCAACACGGCTCGTGTTTTATAACGAATCAGAGAAAATGATCGTGACACGGGTTCTCTCGCATTCACTTCTACCAGAACGTTGTGATGCTCATGAGCGACATTGTGGACTGGCTGATTCCAGACATCCCTAAAGACATCAGCCTCCAGATCCACAAGGAGAAGATCCTCCTGGTGGACCTCTTCCTGAAAGAGGAGCAAGGCAAGACCCGTAATGTTGAGAGCAGGTCCTGTTCAGAGGGTAAGAAGAACTGCAGCAACAACAACAGCAGCAGCAGCAGCAGCAGCAGCGGCACGGTCGCTCAGCCACGCTCGGGTCTGCACACCAACAGCACTAGCAGCCTCTAGCGCTAGCAACACCGAACTCTCCCTTCGGCGGAGCGGTTCTCCTTTAGCGAGGCGTGCTAGCAGCCCACTAGCTCAGGCCGACCCAAACTGTGTTTTTGTCCTTTGTTCAGAACATTCCAACAACTGGGGGGAGGGGGGAGGGGGGGGGGGGGGGGGGGGGGGCAGCTGGCTGATGAGGTGCTAGAGAAGGTGAATGTTTGGGGCCAAATATGTGGCAATGTGTGCGGAGAGTTCCGAACCCGTTTCTCAACGTGTGCTCGGATCTGTGAATGAGCACAGGAAGCCGTAGCGGCGCGTGTGAATGTATTCACAAATCTGTACGTTAAGAATATGTGCAAGAGTAATGCATGCTCAGAATCTCTAAACGTACATATGATTTATATACATGCGTATGAGAATGTGTACTATCAGGCGATAAGATGTCATGACTTGACATTATTGACTGTCTGGACCCGGTTGTAGTCTCTTATCCTGTGTGTGCAAATGTTACAGACACGGCGTCCTCTGCTGCCGAGGTCAGCGGCTAGTGATAAATCAGCTGCAGCCGCTTTCCGTTTCCCGTCTTTGCCTCTTAATATACACGTTGCATGTGATCTAACGCACGGTTTCCAGCAGAGCCGCTTCTCTTTTACTTTACCGGCTCCAAACTTTGGTGCGGCCCTTAAGAAAATATGGACAAACGCTGCAAACTCTTACCTCCGCCTCAAAAATTCCACCTCAAACACGCTCAGAGTTTATCGATGACGAATGACGTCGCGTGTCCGAATTGGACAAACTTCCAACGCTTCTCGTTCTTCGGTCCCGAGCAGTACAGCACGCCAAGTGTGAAGTAGATCGGACGAACGGTCTCTGAGCTATGCATACGTACGATACATAAGATGCTTTACTTTCACTCAGCACCAGCTCATCATGTCACTGTGCTCCGCATTCTTGTGGCCTGATAGAAAATACTCCAAAAAAACAACAACAACTCTTAACGTTTGATATATTTAGAGGAATGGACACTGAAGGTAGTTGAAGCGTCACTTCATAGCACCAGCGTGAAACGGATCACGCCTCACATTTACAGAGCTCAGTAAGAACAGGAGAGGAGCAAAAGTCACATGTCAGAAGACTCGTGAGGTTAAATACTTCATTTATTAATAACAGTTGTTTTCTGAATCTTACATGTACACAGACATCTGGAAATGTGTCCACATCTAGAGACGTAACAGGAAGTTAGCGTCACACTGGTTCCCTGGTTCCATTGGATTATTACAGAAAATAATCTCTGTGGCAAAGACGCGTTTATGACACAATCAGCAGAAGTGAAAAAAGTTAACGTCAGGCTCTAAAGGAACTCCACCACGGTCACATGACTTCACGTCGCCACCACTGAACTGAAGGAAGACTGGCGTTCTAACAATCCACCGACTCACTTGTCTGTCCGCACACATGACGACCCGTTTCCAGAACCGAGCACATTCACGGAGCGAGGAGCAGTTGAACAACTCTTGACACACATTAGCATAAATGACATATTTGGCTCCACGGCTGTAGTACGGCGTCTGTAGCTACGCGGTGTGATGTGGACAACGCATATGCACTTTTTCATGCGACAGATGATTGGAAAATGTCTCATCATTGCAGACGTTGCTTCAGTTTTCTAATAAGCGTAGCTCTGTGGTAGTTCTCTGTTACGACGTCATAAGGTTTGCCGCTTGGTGTTTTTAGCTAACCTCGAAAACTAAACGAGTTTCACTCTCCAGAAATGTTTCTAACTATTTTTGAATTTGTATTGCTTGTACTGTGTACTGTGAGTGAAGCAATGACGCGGTCTCTCCTGCTTAATATAATGTATGGAGGAGGAGAATGTGAGTTTCCATGTATACTCTGAATAAATATTGTATTTCTATAGCACCTTTACTCAGGACAGTGTGTTTTTCTCTGCTTCAGTCATTCATGTCGGCCCACCACAAATAGACACCCGAACCACTGAATACACTGCTTAGTTTAGACAAAGTACTTGAGTAACAAGAGTATACTTGTACACATAGTCAGTACAGAACAACACAACCTAAATATAACCCCCAACTGCTCCACAGAAACGTTGTGGTGTTGAGCTACAAGCTAAACGTGTCTCTCAATGAGACGCAACGAAGCCTAAAATGGGTTCCAATGACACGTTCACTCTGTCGCGCTATTTCCACACTTAATCAAGATAAGAAACTTTTAGAATTCTGTAGTTTGCTGTGGAGATTTCAATGCATGTAATAGTTTACCTCCTCGTCTCCTTTTCAGTAACGCGCGTCTTGCGAAACCAATTGTGCTGCAACCCTCTTCAACACGATCACCACTCAGGGAATGAAAGAATGCAAACACAGTTATTGTCTCTTAAAGTCTGTCCTCAAATACACAAATACTCTCTCTTTGATATTTGCAATCATTTGTTTTTTAGTGCAGCATGCAGGAGAGGAGAGGAACATACCTGCTGAGCTGGTCACTGGTCTGCAGAAGCCTGATTTGGGAGGAGGTCTGTTGAAAACTGTTTAAAACCGTTTAAAACCGTTTAAAACCGTTTAAAACTGTTTAACCGTAATCTGAGAGATAAAACATGTCAGCACAAGTTAAATACTCCCCTAACAGCAGAGGCCTTCAGAATTAGCGGTGGCATTACATTGTGATTACATTCCTCTGTTTGACTTGTGTTGTTGTATCTCAGTTCATCTGCTCACATGAGTTCCATCGTCACGGCTTTGGCTCACAAGAGCTGCAAAACACGGCACTCATAGTGACTAATTCCAGCAACTAGTCGGGAGAAGATGGTGATCTTGACTCGCTTCGACAAAGACATTCCAGGCTCCTTCACTTGTGGGGGAGGGTCCCGTTTAATCAGGCTTTCGGTTGACAGACGGTGACATGATGTGCTCTCTGACTCATCTTCCTGGTCTCCCTCTGGTGTGTCTTGTGTGCGGTAAAAACCGTGTGATCTCCCCGTCACCCATGCATCATCATCCGTCTGTTGCACCTGTGCCTCATATACCAATCACCTGCCACACTGATCCACACTGATCCACACTGTCAAATACAGTCATGTAATCACAATGCAATGTGTTCATTTCACATTCTATAAGTAGAAGAAAGAGATACAACTACAACATCAGTGCTGAGAATGTCTTCTTGTAACATCAATCAGGCTCTTGAGTCCATCTTTAAAAGGTTGTGGCAGATCATTGACAGCATTGTCCAGCAGTACACTCACACCTGGGCTCTGCAGAGCAGACTCCCTCTCTGCAGCTTCCTGGTCCTGTGTTCTGTGAAACGGGTTGCTGCTAAACTGGGACACTGGTGTCAATGAGTCCACCAGACTGCAGCCACTGATACTTTTGTGGGCGTCCCTCTTTGGCCAAGTAACTAGGGATCCTCTTCCCTATAATAAGAATTGAAGGTTTAATGGTTTTCTCTTTAAAATGAAATGTTTCTAATTCTGTGGGCCCTCTGTACATCCGAGAAGCTGACCTAGCTTAAGGTCAACATTTTCAAAATAGTAACAAATCTGAAGGTCTGAGTACATGATGTTTGTAACTACCCTAAACATCAAATATGAGATGAAATAACCTGCATTAAATACACCTGTATCAGTAACCTAGATAATCAACAAAGGCACAAGTAAACATGACTAAATCTTTGGTTTGAATACACGTATACTGCCATCTAGTGGTAGAAATGATGAACACTTTTACTCTTCGTCTCCTTCTACAGTCTGAGCTCTGAGTTCACTAAAGCAGCAGCACAATACGGTGGACAATTAAATATCAGTGCGAACAACAACAACAACAACTCTGTGAACACAAAAATGACTTTGATTAAACTATATGTCCAACTGTATCGATGTACTGGTATGTGCTTCAATCACAGATGTCATTCTATTGACTTGACTTTAATAGAGCGTAGCCTGTATAAGTAGATGTTCACCCTTTCTACCACTAGATGGCAGTATCTAGTATTTAGCAGTAATTATCTAGGTTATTGATACAGATGTATTTAATGCTGGTTATTTCATCTGATATTTGATGTTGAGGGTTAATTTGCAACCTAGTTGTATACATCATGTATTTACTTGTTATTTTTATGTCATGGAAGTGTGAGTATGTACTGTATAGTTCATGAAGAAATAAATAATGACAATTGAACAATACATGGTTTATTCTTATTAAACATTAATAACTCAATTATCAAGGGAACTCAACAAATGTATGAATGAAATGCAGGGATGTGGTACAAGGGTGCTTGTCAGAGGCTAGAACTTTAATTTCAATTTTTTTATTTTTTTTATTTTAATTGTAATTTTTTTATTTTATTTTATTTTATTTTAATTTTGTATTATTATTATTATTATTATTATTTTTTTTTATTATTATCATTTTGTTTTGTTTGTTTTGGTTTGGGGGAATATTGTAAGTCTATTGGCTGATCCACACTCCGGAGCAGAAGGAGGCGGTAACGCACCAATGAGATGGATGCCAACCACCGTAAAACCAGCAGAAGAAGAAGAAGAAGAAGACCACGCCCCCTCATCGTTGGTTTGACAGCCAGTGAAGTTGCTCGGGGTTCGACTGTTCCACCCTTTGAATAACTGCTGCTTTGGCTCGTTTTCGACAGCACCCTCTGGATTCTTCTCTGTGATGGAATAAGAAGTGATCATGGTGGTGAATTCAGTGCACTGGTTTCGCAAAAGTCTGCGGTTGCACGATAACCCGGTGTTGCAGGAGGCCCTCAACGGAGCGGACACGGTGCGCTGTGTTTACATTCTAGACCCGTGGTTTGCCGGTGCCGCTAACGTGGGAATCAATCGATGGAGGTTAGTGATTGACCTTCGTAATTGATTCCACTACACGTTGTCGTACATCGCTCGATGTGTGGACAGTGTGTCAGGTCGCTGTTTGTGTTGTTTGATGCTTTTATAAATTGGAGTTGGGGTTTGGGCCTCCACTCCGAGTCGGTTCATGCTAGCTGAGGCTAGCTTGAAGCGGACAGAGTGACCCGCAGAGCACCATAGAAGAGTCGGAACAATTACCACAACGAGTTATTGTATGTTCGGCATGCAGGAGAACCCGCTATACGCGTCTGCGAGAGATCGCGTCGGTGTGTTTACGTCAGGTGGAAACATGACGTCAGCAGCGGGGGCGGTAGCTGCTGACGTCATGTATTACATGAATATACAGGAATAGAAACAGCCTGTTAAATCCGATTAGTAGGCTACTTATAGTTTACAGACTACGTTCACACAGTATCATATATGCGTACATACGTACGTACATACGTAGGTGTGTGTGTGTGTGTATATATATATATATATATATATATATATATATATATATATATATATATATATATATATATATATATATATATATTTATATTTATACAGTATATATGGCACTAAATAGCACAAGTTGGATATCATTGTAATGTTCCGGACCTTTACACAAGGAGATTTTCTCAATCTGGACCTTTTGAATATTAATTGATTACCCCTGATCTCCGCCCTGCTGCCTTTTAGTTTGGAAACACCTCTGACTCATTCCATTCCCCCCTTGTGTGTGTGTGTGTGTGTGTGTGTGTGTGTGTGCAGGTTTCTGCTGGAGGCTTTGGAGGACCTGGACAGCAGTCTGAAGAAGCTCAACTCCAGATTGTTTGTAGTCAGAGGGCAGCCCACTGATGTTTTCCCAAGGCTGTTTAAGGTACGTCCTCCTACCCACCACCTGTCCTCTCTGTCTGTCCCGGACCAAAAGACCAACACAGTACTGCTGAAAACACCTTTTTAACAGAGCCTTAGGTTGACACACTTGACACATAATGACACAACAATGTGTAAGGGAAAGCATACATTAATAACTGGTAGGGGTTCGGATCGTACCACGGTTCTTGAGTCACGGATCGGATCATTTTTCGGATCAGCAAAGAAAAGGGGAGGAGACAAATATAACTTTTCTTTCCATTTATTAATTAAAATAACTTCAAGAACACTTAAAGCACATAACTTTGGGCTATAGTCTTACCTGAACACCACAGTATTTAAGATATTCATTTTCCTATAGATGAGTTTATATCTACATCTATATCCAGGGACTTTATTTAATGTATGTAAAGGTGCTGTTCAGTCAGACCAATGTGCTTCTCCTGGCCCCTCTCTCTCTCTCTCTCTCTCTCTCTCTCCGAGACAGAGAGGTGAAGTGTCTGTTTTATACAGATGACCAGGTTCTACTGACTTCTACTTAATGAGGACTACAGCAACAACAGCTGGACGTGGTAGAAAACAGCAGAACTGGGCCCTGGCTTTATCCTGTTCAGGGTCCAGGGGGGGCTGGAGCCGATTCCCAGCTGACGTTGGGACGAAGGCAGGGTCCACCTTGGACCTTATCGCAACACAGTGTAGAAAAACACGCCTCACCCTTATGCACTAAAAGTAGCACCACCGTCCCAAGTACAAGTCCTTTTGACCGTTTGTTTCTGTGACGTTAAGAACAGCGAGGTCACGTTTGGTTCCTTCCCTGCAGGAATGGAAAGTGACCAGGCTGACGTTTGAATATGACCCGGAGCCTTATGGGAAGGAGAGGGATGGAGCCATCATCAAGATGGCCCAGGAGTTTGGAGTGGAGACCATTGTCAGAAACGCACACACCCTCTACAACCTGGATAGGTTCGTAGCACACACCCGTACAGTTTGATATATGTGTGTGTGTGTGTGTGTGTGTGTGTGTGTGTGTGAAATGATTTACCGATCATGAACAATGTTCTGTTGGACGCTGCTCTTCTCTGTATTGCTCACAGGATAATAGAGGCGAACAACAACAGTCCTCCTCTGACCTTTAAGCGCTTTCAGACCATCGTTGGCAGACTGGAGCTGCCCAGCAGACCTCTGCCTCCCATCACCCAGCAGCAGATGGACGAATGCCGCACTGCGATAGCCGAGAACCACGATCAGCTGTACAGTATACCTTCACTGGAAGAGCTAGGTATCCGTGTTTTCTATTCATCCTTAGAGCGTGACAGCTGTGTGACTCTTATTGCTGATGAGCACAGGTTTGGCTCGCTAGATAATAAATGCTTAATGTGTGACCGTTGACCTCTCCATGTAAATATGTGTCCAGGCTTCAGGACAGAAGGGTTACCTCCAGCCGTGTGGCAGGGGGGAGAGTCGGAGGCCTTGGACCGACTCAACAAACACCTTGACAAGAAGGTAAACCGTTTACAGTCTGTATTTGTTCTTTGACCCTTTAACCTATAATAACGTGTCTCTCCAACACTGTGGCTTTGACCGTTGACCCCATTCGTTGGTTCTGTTTGAGTTTGTTTTGCGAACTAAACCCTTAAATAAAATCCTGTATTCAAATAATGACAAAATCTCAAATAATAACCAAACACACCAGGAACAAATTAAGGCAATTTGCTAATAACAGTGTGTGTGTGTGTGTGTGTGTGTGTGTGTGTGTGTCTCTGTATAGGTGTGGGTGGCTAACTTTGAGCACCCTCACGTCAACACCTGCTCTTTGTATGCGAGTCCTACTGGCCTCAGCCCCTACCTGCGCTTTGGCTGTCTGTCCTGCAGGGTTCTGTACTACAACCTCAGGGAGCTCTACATGAAGGTACTTTAGTTCTCCGTCAAGTCGTGAAAGTCACAGCGGAACGCAAGTTAAAGCGCTGCATGCTTCTGTACAGCGGGTAGGGATGGGGATCGTTTGGGTTTTTTTTCCGATACCGGTGCTAAAACGATACTTTTAAAATGATACCGGTGCTAAACGGTGCCTGAACCGATACTTTAAAAAAAAACAAACACACAAAACCACGACTGACGACATTAAAGAAAGGCTTTTTTTTTATTGCCGAGGCAATTTGTTTTCTTCAAATTGAACAATATATGAACTGTTTGAAGTATACTATAAATATAAATACAAAACACATGGCTTCAAACTACAGCTTCAAACTTTTTAACTTCAAACTATGAACAATATATTAACTGTGAACAACAGTTTACAGCATACTTAAATAAATATAAATAAACTTCAGCAATTCTTTTGCAGAAATATGAGCATGTTTGCCTCGGCACCGAAAGGAAGCGGCGGACGTATTGGCATACGTTTTTCGGTACCCAACCCTAACGGTGAGGGCCTTGTATGTGTTTAAAACAGTTGCAATCATCGTTCTCTTCTTCTTCTTTCGATCTCGTGCTCTTTGTCAGCTGCGGAAGCGCTGCAGTCCTCCTCTGTCGCTGTTCGGCCAGCTGTTGTGGAGGGAGTTCTTCTACACGGCCGCTACCAACAACCCGAACTTTGACCGCATGGAGGGAAACCCCATCTGTGTCCAGGTGGGCCTTTTGTTCACGCTCTAGCCTGTGGATATGTCTCCCTTCATATTGTCTCATTTAAGACTTAAATATTCCATTTTATATGTACAGCCCAATATCACCGATGATAGATTTGCTCAATTATCTGTACAGTATCTGACGTCCTCTTTTCTTGGACCCTCACAAGGAAAAGCTGTTACAGAATACGGCAGAAATTATAGACATAATGAGATTGATGAGTAGTAGTATTAGTACAACTACAATACAATAACAGGCAAGCCTGAGCCAGCCCTAATTATAAGCATTATCAACGTCTTACTTTTAAATGTGGTCTGTCCCCCAAACTGAAGCTGGGAGCTGGTCCTGCTGGAGAGGAGCTCCACACCTGAAGAGAAAGAAGAGTATATAGTTAATAACTGTCTTGCACATATGTTTGTTGTCAGATCCCGTGGGACCAGAACCCAGAGGCGCTGGCCAAGTGGGCCGAGGGTCAGACTGGCTTTCCCTGGATTGACGCCATCATGACTCAGCTCAGACAGGAGGGCTGGATCCACCACCTGGCCCGGCATGCCGTGGCTTGTTTTCTCACCAGGGGAGACCTGTGGATCAGCTGGGAGAGCGGCATGAAGGTACGACGCAAACGTTTTTGAACCAAGTAATCTAAAACTCAAGTTTTGCGGCATCGATGTTCACTTTAAGACCAATTGTTTCTCCTATAAATCACAATATTCTGTGAATGTATTTGTGTTCCTGCAGGTCTTTGAGGAGCTGCTGCTGGATGCAGACTGGAGTGTAAATGCTGGAAGCTGGATGTGGCTGTCCTGCAGTGCCTTCTTCCAGCAGTTCTTCCACTGCTACTGCCCCGTTGGTTTTGGTAGGAGAACTGACCCATCAGGAGACTACATCAGGTAGACTTAATGCCGCTGCTTATGCATCATCTTCTACCATACCGTGTCGTCTTCCATATGAATGATATTATAGTTTGAACAACTTCTACCTTTGACCACACAAAGGTGTGTCTGCGGCACATCGTCGTGATGAAAATGACTTTCCGTGATCTGTAGTTTTAAGCCGCTGTCGGGTAAGAGTGGTTCTGCCTGCTGTACGGCGGCAGACCCAACGACCTCAAAGAGGCTCAGGGCGGTCTCACGTGGTCCACCAAGAGAAGTAAGGACACATTGACACTTTGGCTCTCAAGGTTGGCAGACTTTCATCTCAGTCTGCTCAGATGAAAGAGCTCCTGCTCAGCCTGATAATAGGGGGCCAGATCGTGTGGCCCCAGTTGAACCTACCATTGCCTCTGTATTAGTGTCACCAGATAAAGCATCCTCAGCGTCGACTGAGCGATGATCTTCTTGCTTGGAGTTATAACGAGGGACGTGTCGGTAATTCATTGTCTCACCTTATCCTGTCTCTGTCCCAGAGCCTCCAGGGATGGAGTTTACTCGTCTGCCCAGACCCTGAGTGACATCTTCAGGCTTTTGCTTTCATGTCCAGGGAGCTTGGACGGTTGACGTTCGACGGTGACATTGGTATGCCGCCGGGTCTCGCTAGGACTAGGTCTGTTGTCGGAGGTGTGTCGCCGCACCCTCTGTTCAATTCCAGTGGTTCCAGGTCAGATGTTTGGGCTAGCTAGAGCGCTAGAGCGCAGTGCGCAGGCAGATGAGGGCCAGGCAACAGTTTGCTGGCCTCCTAGGCAGAGGGATCTTTTGCCGCCTAATCCCAGAGAATATTGTGAAAGACCAGGTTGTGTGATGACGTCAGTGTTTACCAGTGGCATCTGAGGTGTGATGAGTTACCTTGCATTATACAGAATGAGCAAAGGTGGTGTGGTAGCCCATGCCATCAGGGTGTGAATGGGTGAATGACGTGTAGTGTTGAAGCGCTTTGAGTGGTCGGGGGACTAGAAAAGCGCTTTACAGGTACAGTCCATTTACCATCTACCATGACATTTCCCGCAGGCGTTACATCCCCGCCTTGAAGGACTACCCCGACCGGTACATCTATGAGCCGTGGAACGCCCCGGAGTCGGTCCAGAAGGCAGCCAACTGTGTGGTGGGAGTTGATTACCCAAAACCAATGATCAACCACGCAGAGGGCAGCAGGCTCAACATCGAGAGGATGAAACAAGTTTACCAGCAGCTCTCACATTACAGAGGACTTAGTACGTCAACTAACCTACCATTTCTATAGATTCTATATACACACACAGAGATATGTATTCTTTGGACTTTGGTCCATTTTCTGTGTGTGTATGTGTGTGTGAGACTCTCACACTCACACTCTCACACTCTCACTCTCTCTCTCACTCTCACACACTTTCACTCTCACACTCTCTCACACTCACTCCCACACTCTCACTCTCACACACTTTCACTCTCACACACTTTCACTCTCACACTCTCACACACTCTCACTCACTCTCACACTCACTCACTCTCACACTCACACACTCTCTCACACTCTCACACTCACACACTCTCTCACACTCTCACTCTCTCACACTCACACACTCTCTCACACTCATTCTCTCACACTCTCTCTCACACACACTCTCACACTCACACACTCTCTTACACTCTCATTCTCTTACACTCTCTCACTCTCACACTCTCTCTCACACACACTCTCACACTCACACACTCTCTCACACTCACACACTCACTCTCTCACACTCTCTCACTCTCACACTCTTACACACTTTCACTCACACTCACTCTCTCACACTCTCTCACTCTCACACTCTCTCTCTCACACTTACTCTCTCACACTCACTCACACTCTCTCTCACACTCACACACTCTCACTCTCTTTCACACTCTCACTCACACACACTCACTCTCTCTCTCTCTCTCTCTCACACATCAGGTCTTCTAGCATCAGTACCAACGATCCAAGAGGAGGCGGAGCCGCCAATGACCGATGAGTCCCAGACCAGCAGTGGCCCTGGTAGGAGTAAACACAAAAGCCATATTCTTATTTTCGTTGGAAGATATATAAAAATGTTATTATAACTATTACTCAGGTACATATGTCACAGTCAAACTGTTAACAAGAATATGTGTTAATTATTATCTCATGTTATCTTAGACTCTCCTCCCAAAGGTCCTGCTGACTATGAAGCAGCTGGCTGCTCTATAGCTCCTGATTTGTCCACAGTCTATGCATCCTCCACCTTTGCCCCATACCCAGACCTGGAGGGTGCAGCAAACAGTCACCCATCCCAGACACCCTGTGGCTCCTCAGGATCACACATACCGCCGTCTGTAGCCGCCGCAACGTCTACACGTGTTTGCCATCCGCTGTCCACAGCGGCTCCTCCCTCCTCAACATCAACTCTGAGCAGTCTGTCATTGTCCAAATCCTCTTCCCCTTCGTGTCCCATCGTGTCCCCATCCTCCGGTCCAGCCACGGCAACGACTCAGCCCTCCTCTCTAGGGCAGAGGAGTAAAGGCCCTGCTCGCAAGTTACGGCGCAACCAGAGGCAGCGAGGGCCGCACGGCTGCACCCCAGCAGCCAGGGAGGGAGAGAGGAGAGAGGAGGAGGAGGAGGAGGAGGAGGAGGAGGAGGAGAAGAGGGAGGAAGCAGGAGGGGAGGAGAGGATGGAGGAGGACGTTGAACAGGAGGATGAGAGAATGGAGGAAGGTACTCCTGAAGAGATTGCAGAACATCAGCAGTGAGTCCAGGTGAGCGTCTAGAAAGATCAGTTAAAGAGTGGTCATGTTGAAGAGAATGAATGTAATCTATAAAACATGTTCTAGAGGGTCCTGGTTAGTACGTCATTTGGGCTGGTGTGAAAGCTGTCAAATTGAACCCTGGTCAGGACCAAACAACTAAATTGAGACAGATTGAAAAGGTGTGTCTCAGTACGTTTCCAGGTGGATTCTGGTGCGTTTTTATTTATTTTTTTTAGTGTGGAAGCAAAACGAATGAACCAGGATCTGAAGCTGTCTTAAAACTTGCGTTCTCTCTACTGACCAGCAGGGGGCGACTCCTCTGGTTGCAAAAAGAAGTCTGACTGTGTGGAAGTCTATGAGAAAAGGACTCTTCTTCTGATTTGATTTACTCCCTCAGTGAACATTGTGAACTTGAGTTCATGGTCTTTTTTTTTTTCTGGGTTCTCCTTCAGGTGGAGATCAGAAGAGACCAGACAACTGGACTCAAGAAGACACACAAGGAGAAGTGTTGTGGATATGCGGACAGCATTAATATATATATACACACACACACACACACACACACACACACACACACACACACACACACACACACACACACACACACAGGCATGCATACAACACAAGTGTAAGCAGTACAAAAGCATTTTAGTCATATTTTTAATTAAATGCCCCATTTTAACATGAACAGAACCGGTCCAGAATGACTGTAGAACATAAACACTATTTATGTTCATGAATGGAGGTAAACCTGAACAGTATTATTGAAGATGAGTAGTAATGAATCTTCTCTTGCACAGTTAATAAGGAGCAACATGTTGTACTGCAACCGTCTGCTAAATGTCCTGACCTGAACGCACCGTCCCGTCCTGCTTACGCCACGCCCCCAATGAAGGAGTGTCTTATTACATTGTACAGTCGTGAGTTTACGTTACCGGTGAGAGATCAGTGCGGGTGACAGCAGAGTCCCAGACCGAGGGTCTAAACCAGTTTGTTCGGGGTCCCGGGCCAGGCTCCCCAAAAAAAGCTGCCTGTTGTTAATGAGAGGCATGCAGGAGCGCTGCTCGAGGTTCAGAGAGGGTTACTAGCCTGCAGTGAGATGTGTTTAACTTCATGAGGTTGATCCCCTCGATGTACAGGAGTGGACATGGGCTCATTCATAGTAAGGTGGGGAGCGCTCTCGTTAAGGGCTCTCTGTTTATTGGACCTCTGTTGAGGACAGACAAAAAGAAACACTCGACATGTGAATATGTAAATGACAGAATATTTTGGAAATGACCTGATGTCTTTGCTAGCCTCAGTGACTGTTAATCAGTGAATATTTTAAAGTTATTGTCCCCAAGGGGCCACATGAGAAACAGGGACTGTTGTGGAGGGCCGGACCACTACTTCCACTCCACTACATCTCAGAGGGAAATATTGTACTTTTTACTCCACTACATGTGCAGCTTTAGTTACTTTGCACATTGAAATATTTCAAACTCTTCCTAACTGAACAACAGAGTATAAAGAGTTAAAATGATCTCCACCTGAAACATCTGCAGCAGGAATAATGTACAACCATTATTATTATTATAATAATATGTTATATGCCATCCAGTTTAACCTAGAGATTAAATATATATAATATGGTCACGTTTTATATATTACATCAGGTCATGTTATTTCTGAATGGACCACACACACACACACACACACACACACACACATTTATTTTGTGACAATCAGTGAGGCCATTTCATGCTCACCTCCTCCTTCAACCACGTGTTTGACCTTCAGCCTTCAGGGCAGAATAAGCGAGCCATAGTTTGACTTTGTGAAACCCCCTCCATGTGTTCTAGATCGGTTTCCCCAAAGAGAGATCCTCGATTAAGAGACACGTTCTGTTCTGTTCTGTTCTGTTCTGTTCTGTTGTGACGTTGAATCCTAAAAGGTAAAGAGATCATCAGCCGGTGGTTCCCACTTCTTCAGAACACAACAGCAGCTCTGATCAGATGACGGTGCTTTGCTGTACATTCCAGTTACCAACATGCTGCGCAGGCCTGGGGTCTGTGTGGATATTCATTTGTTTTGTACTGTACAAAAAGAGTTTATTTTCATTAAAATTGTTGAAGGACTTGTGATTGAAATGGGAGTTTATGTTGTATTTTCTGTCTGTGCTACAGTCAGCTAATACCGTTCACATCTGTAAATGAAGTCACACTGTCTTCTGTTCATGATAGTTAGGATTTATTTACTTATGTAGAGCTTTAACAATAAGCTAACGTGGTCTTCAACCCAGCGCTTTCAACCACTATGGATGGTAAATGAAGACCTCCGGCCACTTCAACTGCTTTTACACTTCATGTCATTCATCCATTCACACGCTGATACCAGGGGGGCTGCCGTGCAAGGTGCCGCCTGCCCATCCACACGCCGCAGCCGCAGCCTTGCACAAGGACATAAATAATAACTGAGAGCAAAGGGTCACCTGACTGTGTACAAATACACTAAAGTTGAACTTTGACACATTGGGGTGAAAGTGTGTTTACGACTTGTGGTGTTCTACGATGCACACTTGACTATTCTGATAGAGTTTAGAACTAAACATTTAAGTCTCGGTTGTAAGCAATTCATATACGTTCACATTTGAGTTGCACAAATCGGCTACATTTGCCGTCGCAATTATGTAATTGTGAGTTAAACTGAGGCTTCTGGGAAAGGATGCTACTGTATTTTGTTATTACAAGAGAGAAGCTATAAACTCTCAAAAAAGGTATGTTTTAACGAATGTATTGTAAAGCCTAATCCATGAACCATTAACAGCTCCAACTTCAAAAGGTACACTTACTCTAGACCAATCGTTTTTAATATATATTTTACATAATGTAATTATTCTGTAGATGGGAGTTCCAAGAAATGACTTATGGATTAATTAACCGGAGACGTTATTCTCTAGTGCTGCGAGGACAGCCAAGTAAAGTCCTTTCACCTCCTGACTGATGTTTCAAAAGGAGGACGAATAAAACCAAAACTATGTGCGGAGAGACTGTATTTTTAAGGTTGATTATGGATATTGATATTTAAAAGTTAAAGAAATCCCATAATGATTTATTGTTTTGTATTTGTTTTTCAGACATAATCATTTAAAATAAACTAGCATATCACATGTATTTAGATATTTAAAAAAAATGGGACAAACATGAGTGAGCAAACCATTGAACAAGTTGTCACATTCTTCCAGAACATTTCAAATATTAAAACAAAAGGTACTTTAGGTGGATCGCTGCTTTCTGTTGAAACAGGTCAGGAGACAAATAATTAGTGATAATTACAAGTTACATATTAAATGAATTGATTCAAAAATATTTGACAAACAATGTTCACCCGTGCAGAGCCAGTTAACGTTAACGGGGATGTCGATTTATTCTGAAGGACTCGGGCCGGAAGTCGCTACTGCTCCAGAAACACGGAAGTGGTTTTATCTGTTAAGTTGTGACTGTTCGGCGCGGTCCGGTTCCACAGGTGAAACATGTCTAAAGTGGACATGTTGAGAGTGCTGGTGACTGAGCGTCTCACCGCGGCGGCCGACGAGATATTCGGACTGTTTGAAAGAACCTTTGCGGACTACGAAGACGAACTGCGTCGTTCGAAGCGGGACAACGAGTGTCAACGCAAACTACTGGACGCTTTTTTGAAGCCTGAAGTTCGGCTACACAGAGTGGGTCAGTAGCACGCAAACTTTCACTCAGCTAACAGGTTGTTTCACTCGGTGTGTGCTCAGAACAGAACAGAACGCCCCGTGGCGCTGCTGCTTTTAAGTTCCTCAAGAGCCGCTCAGTCACGCGACACGTCCTCGTGACCTTTGCTTGCGGTCTGGAGAACCCTAGGGGCGGACTTGATCCACAACTAGCTTTAACATGTACCGCTGTGGTGACCGTGAAACGACACTGTCAGTATTTGCTGACACTGAAAGAAAACAAGCACGACTTAATACTCCTCATGGTGGTTGGGTCTACAGGGGAGGAGGGAGTCTCCTTCTACTGGTTCTACTGGTTCTACGGGTTCTACGGGTTCTACTGGTTTGAATAGAACTCTTTCTTCAAATAGACCAGGTTTCTCATTTCTATCTTTTATAATAGGGATGTGCTTAGTTATGGCTCACTATTAGGATTGTGTAAATTAACAAAGTGGCAACAAGTTATATGAAAAACACCTCATTCATTCATTCATTCATTCATTCATTCATTCATTCATTCGTTCATATTTCACATGTTTAAGACTGGTTTGTGCATTAAAGAGTCAGACTTGTGTCTGACATGGTGTTGCACATCACCAGTCAGCAGAGATACACTGAAGTGCACATTGTGTCCTCACTGTGTCACTGAACCCTTTACTGAAATGTACTTAATGTGCCACAACTTCACATGAAGTTACACTACATTCTGTATGTAGGGATGGTATCCATGTTGATGAGTCTCTTCTTTGACTTTACCTAACGGCTCAGTGACTGTCTGTCTGTCTGTCTCTCTCTCTCACACTCTCTCTCTTCTCTCTCTCTCTCACTCTCTCTCTCTCTCTCTCTGTCTCTCTCTCTCTCTCTCTCTCTCTCTCTCTCTGTCTCTCTCTCTCTCTCTCTCTCTCTCTCTCTGTCTCTCTCTCTCTCTCTGTCTCTCTCTCTCTCTCTCTCACACTCTCTCACACTCTCTCACACTCTCTCACACTCTCACACTCTCTCTCTCTCTTCTCTCTCTCTCTCTCTCTCTTTTCTCTCTCTCACACACACTCACTCTCTCTCTCTGTCTCTCTCTCTCTCTCTCTTTTCTCTCTCTCACACACACTCACTCTCTCTCTCTCTCTCTCTCTCTCACACTCTCTCTCTGTCTCTCTCTCTCTCTCACACTCTCTCTCTGTCTCTCTCTCTGTCTGTCTCTCTCTCTCTCTCACACTCTCTCTCTCTCTCTCTCACTCTCTCTCTCTCTCTCTCTCTCTCTTCTCTCTCTCACACACACTCTCTCTCTGTCTCTCTCTCACACTCTCTCTCTGTCTCTCTCTGTCTCTGTCTCTCTCTCTCTTCTCTCTCTCTCACTCTCTCTCTCTCACACTCTCTCTCTGTCTCTCTCTGTCTCTGTCTCTCTCTCTCTTCTCTCTCTCACACTCTCTCTCTCTCTCACACTCTCTCTCTCCGTCTCTCTCTCTCTTCTCTCTCTCACACTCTCTCTCTCTCTCTTCACTCTCTCTCTCTCTCTCGTCGTTAACTGCTCACACACTTTGTGAGGCAGCTTCCTGCTTTGTGTCAGCCACAATAAAACTCCTCCAATAACAAATGTTCTGCTCAGTGACAAATTGGTAATGTTGAAACAGGTCAGCCTTCTTCACCTATTATTTAATTCTATGTTTTGTAATAATATCTGTATATAGAATGTCTCTTCCCTCCCCGACTGAAGCCGTCCAGAGTTCTGATCATCTCCAGAACAACGTAGATTAAGTTGACGTTTAAACTGTGTTGAACGTATTATCTAATTTTTCCTAACTTGTCTGCATTCATTCATTCATTTGTTTTATTTCAGTGTTGTCTGCGGGTGTTCAGCAGCCCCCACATATTAAAGAGGAACAGGAGCAATGCTGGAGCAGTCAGGAGGAAGAGCGGCTTCATGTGAAGAGTGAAGATGACGAAGCTCAGTCCTCACAGCTTCATCAAATGCAAGAAGAGAACGGCGAGGCAGAGCCTCCGGCCAGCGGCTCGGCTCAACAGAGGGACACGGAGAGTGACGGAGAGCACCGTGGAGGACCAGAACCAACCGGGAGCTTAGATCCAGAGAGTTATTCACAACCAGCCAATGATGAGGGGACTCTAGAGTCTTCTGAACAAGTGGACACTGTGAAATCAAAGCAGACCCAGAAGGGTGTTTCTGTCAGTCAACCAGCCGGGGACGACGGGACTTCAGACTCTTGTGAGCCCGAGACTGAAGACAGTGATGGGGACTGGGAGGAGACGAGGAAACGTCAGTCAGATTTAAAAACACTGACAAACAGCGGCGTTGCTGAAGGTGATAAAGAGCGTAACACCAGCAAGAAGAAGTCTTTAAGCTGCTCCAAGTGTGGTGAGACATTTAAACCCAACAGAAAAGGAGCTCCGGGAATGGAACCATGGACTTGCCCAGTTTGTGTTCAAAAATCCACACAAAGTTCACAATTAATCACAAAAAAGAGAACTCACTCAGGGGAAAACGTCTTCAGATGTTCGATTTGTAAGAAACAATTTAGCTACAAAGGAGATGCTGTGAGACACGTACGAATTCACACCGGAGAGAAACCCTTCAGCTGCTCGGTGTGCAGTAAACGGTTCACGCAGAGCACAGGCTTGAGCTCCCACATGAGAACCCACACGGGAGAGAAACCGTTCAGCTGCTCGCTCTGTCCTAAACGCTTCATCCGGAGAGGAGTTCTGGACCGACACATGAGGGTCCACACCGGAGAAAAGCCCTACAGCTGCTCGGAGTGCAACGCGAGCTTCAGCCTAAGCCAGTCGCTGCTAAAACACATGAGGATCCATACAGGAGAGAAACCATTCAGCTGCTCCGTTTGCGATAAAACCTTCACCCAGAAAGGACATCTGACCCAACACACGACGCTCCACACGGGGGAGAAGTCGTTCAGCTGCCGTGTCTGTGGTAGAAAATTCACCCGACAGTCTCGTGTGAATAATCACAAGTGTGCTTCTAAGAGCAGCAGCAGCAGGAAATGAAACCAACGAGAGACTCTGAATGTCTCACTATCCGCCCAATGTGGATGAAGTGGTTAAGGCAGGAACGGCATGAATGCATCTGAAATATGTACGCAAAAAGATCGAACTTGAATTAGAACTAACACATCGTTTAATGATCGACAAATTATTAGCTGCCATATTCAGCATATTTAAGCTAATAGGAATCTTTATTGTTTTATCCAAATGCAGATGTAATAGATTCATTAAGAAATGAGCCGCTCCAGTATGTGAGCGCTAGCCGATAACTGGACCATATGTTGTCCCAGAAATAATTTCAATAAGCATTATGGTCATTTTTACTGATAAATTCCTAATATATTAGTATAACAATGCAAGTACACCCTTTTTAAAAGAGCAATGGACTTTTTGTTGTGAAAGCTATTCAGTTAATGCAAATTGAATGTGGAATAAAATAGGACATTAATAGAATAAAACCACGCAACAATAAATATAAGGGTCTTTCAGGCTCTGTTAATAACCACAGCCTGGTCCTGTTGAAGCCGAAGAATGTTCCTCTGCTGCAGAGGCAGCCTGTGACCACCAGGCCTGTGAGGAGGTGGTCTCAGGAGGCTAACGACGCCCTGCGGGACTCTCTTTGAGTGAACGGACTGGGATGTGCTCTGTGGACCACATGGAGAGGACATCAACGGCGTGACGGACCGCATCACAGAATACATTAAATTCTGTGAACACAGCACCGCTCCACCCCGGACTGTACGCCGCTTCCCCAACAACGAGCCATGGATCACCAGCGACCCGAGAGCCCTTCTTAAGGAGAAGGAAGCGGCCTTTCTTTGATTGCTCCGGTGCTTTAAACACCATCAGACCCCTGCTGCTGAGTGGGAGGCGTGGTGGGGGCGGACACGTCCACCGTCTCCTGGATCACCGCCTCACAGGCAACCAGCCGCTCACCGACCGAGGCAAAGTCCGTCTGGAATCGCTCTTGCCGGTCAATAATGAAATGTTTGAGTATTTCATCATTTGACTGGAACAGAGGCGTTTATTGACTCGGGCACCGCACTGGACTGTACTTGTGTGGCGTTCTTCTAGTCTTTCCGACCACTCGAAGCGCTTTCACACTACTTGTCATCATTCACTCTAACGAGACCAGAACAGAGACCTTCGTCTGATGTAATTAGGAGGTCACTAGTTGTTGTCACAGAGCTGTCTCTGTGCTATGATGCTTTCTAAATCCTCAAATAAACTATATTTTTATGCAGAAAGTCACACGGCTGATTCACGACTGCTTTCTCACGGCTCTTAGAGAGGAAGGGACGGTTAGAGATAGGTCTACAGTTAGCCTCTGGATCCAGAGTGGGCTTCTGAAGGAGAGGTTCAACAGCTGCTCTGAAGGACTGAGGTACATGACCTGTTGGTGAAGACGGGTTCATCATCTCTAGTAAAGAGGTGCTAACTGAAGGTATAGGTTCTATCATCTCATCATTGGAGAAGTTCATGAAGTCATCACTGCTGAGGTCTACAGGACTACAGTCTGAAGAGGAACCTGTGGTTCTTCTTCTGATTCTCTATTGATGATGATGATGATGATGAGCTGCTCTGCATTGAGGAGGGCCTTCTTGTGTCTCAAGACTTTGTCTCCAGACTAACCGACATTCTTCCAAATTGGTGGAACGCCATGTTCTTTCAAATGTCTGCGACGTTTTGCTTTTAATTCGTGAATGACTTTAAGGAGCTCATTGGTCTCGCTTTGTTCATTCAGAAAAACGACACACGGTTTTGGGGAAGGACCAGCAGACTTGATGGAGACGAGGAAAACACTACGGTCACACAGCTGGAAGTCAGATGACGTGATTTCTATGTTTGAATGGTTTGGTCTGTAATGTGTATGCTGGGAACCCAATCAAATAATCCTGCTTTGAAAACGATTTACTATAATAATTTTTTTCCCGTCATTCATTTTACTGGTAGTACTCTTTCTTTTCACCTCCTATTCAGTTTAGTTACCTGATTTCTTAATGTACAGAACATTTTCCTATCGGACAGTAAGCCAGATGTTTCCGCCAGATGTTTCTGCCTCATTTCGCTGCACCACAAGTGTTTTTTAAATCTCTACTGATGACTTTAAGGTGAATAATCTCACTCACTTAGCAAAAAAAACGGGGCAAGGAATATGAGAACAACCATCCAACCTGCTGAAACGAGAAAAGTGGGGAAAACAAACGGAAAGAAATCCTAAATACTGAACCCCAGACCTCTCTGACCGGAGCAAACACCAGATCAGATCACGCTTAGAGCAGACACTACACCATTTTCTTTGTCCACTCGAAGAAGATCATTTTTCTTGCATATGAAGCCTCGTATCATGTCCTCCAATGTGCCTTCAGACAGTGTGTGAAAAGCTTTTTAATGTCCATTGTTTTCCCTTCAAAAAGGGGCCGTGTTTCTTCTTGCCAGTGTAGCCCGTCTGTCAAACAGAGGGCTGTACAATCTTTTACATTCATTATTTAGGTGATATATATATATATATATTTATTAGTCCGTATGAGTTGTTCTGTAAACCAAAATGCATTATAATTAGCCTTCCTTCATCGTCTTTGTATAACCTGGATGTTAATTAAAAGGTGCTCGCCGCTCTTCAGCTCTTTATTTTTACAGCTTTTGTCCCATCGAGTCTCTTGAGAACACAGCATGTCTGTTTTAACATGGTTTAGGATGGAGAGTCTTTTATTAGGTTGTATACATCAGTGATCAGTTCAACCACACCAGTGTGTCGTCAGAGATCGTCAGGTGTCTCGTGGGAAAATGTCCAATTTCACTTGATCAGTCAAAAAATATGATTTAGTTTCTGCAAATAATTTGCCTGTCGTTGAGCGTCTGAGCTGTAATATAGTGGCTCAGTAATAAATACTCTTCCATGCCAGTGGGTGGCAGCAGGTAGCGCAGTAATGACGTTGTTCATTTAAAACGGTAGAATGAAATGATGGCAGAGGTTGAGGAGACGAACAGAGATGGAGAAATGTTTGAGAATGAAACATGCAGACTCTGAACTGGACCCTGGACCACAGTCTAACCCAGAAGCCCAGTAAGGATCAACACATTGAGAGACTCGTCAGTGTGGTGAGGGGTAGAGGGGATGTGGACATTAACCAATAGTCCGAGCACAACAACGGCACCTCAGGAATTCCACCTAAAGGTTAAGTTTTGCCCACAGTGTGGAGGATTCAGAGGACACTGGAGACGTGGTTCCACTACAAAACAGTCAATCTTTATTATTACAAGACAGTCGTTCACCGATAATGTTCGACACAAAGTAGAATAAAAGAGCCTCATACATTTAATTGAAAAAGGGAGGTGCAGGGCTGCGGCTTACCAGTGGCGAGGTGGACCAGTACAGGTGAGGATCCCAAAATACACACACACACACACACACACACACAGACACACACACACACACACACAGACAGAGGTGTGTGTATATATCTATCTATCTATCTATCTATCTATCTATCTATCTATCTATCTATCTATCTATCTATCTATCTATCTATCTATATATATATATACATAAAAACTTCATACACCTGTATGTGTGTTGAACTGAACGCAACCTTTAATTATTTTTAAGAGAAACTCTCATAGATCACAAAGGCATGTGCGCATGCGCGCGCGAGAGAGAGAGTAAGTGGGCTCGGCCGCTACGTCACGTTTAGCCCCACCCAACACAGGAAGGAGAAGCCGGCGACCCATCAAAGGAAAGGCTGCTGCGACATCAGTGAGCTCGAGCCGTCTG
>NW_027176483.1:20820146-20847995 GCF_023349555.1 Cebidichthys violaceus | reverse complement strand
TGCAGGATTTGACTGTGGTGCGGGTCCTCGTCGCTATTCTGTTCCTTGACGCTCTTGGTGATGCGATTTATAGGTCTTACTGAAGGTATGTGACTTTATCAGACTACACCGGGTGTCAAATCAGTTGTCAGTGTCACGGTTGTGTTTGTCTAGTTTCTTCATTTTCACGTCGGAACTACTTCGCCCGTAGCTAGCGTGTTTGCTAACTGTAAGCTAGCCAACTTACAGACAAGTGTTAGCAGCGAAAGCTAATTAGTTTGAGCTAACGACGAAGAGTAGTTATTCGGGGGTCTATTAATAAGAGAGTGCACTTGTTTGTGTTTTAATATTGAATAACTTAACCTCCCACATACTACGTAGCTTATCTTAAAAAGGTAAGGAAATGGAAATAATGTGTTTAGGTGACGTTAAAAAAACTAGTCTAGTTTGTTTATTTAAGCTTCTTTTTGTTCACGTCGTGTAGCAGCCGTTATTTAGCTGCCTGTCACTAACAACATAAGTTTCAACAGGTGTCTAGGCTGGTGTTGCCCTTCCCCCAAACACACACACACACACACACACACACACACACGCCACCCCTTCCCATATGTCAACTGTCTCTTAGATTGATAAGTAACAAATTACGTTTACAGCTGGCCCTCTTTTACAAGTGAAACACATCACCCCACACACACACACACACACACACACACACACACACACACACACACACACACACACACACACTGTGGCTCTCCATTTCAGGCTTGGATCTCGTTGCCCTGTTGGATATCAGGCTACCTAGGTTGGCAGTGAGTGGGCTGCTGTGTCCATGCCAGCGGCCTCTCCCTCAATGACTGATGGTCATGGCACGTTGTCAAGCACTCGCACACACACAGGCTGAAACATTTGTACCGAGCCGGTTAGAAGCGGTCTGTATGCGCAGTTTTGTTGGTTGCAGGACTTTTGGTTACAACCTCCAATTTACAGGTAAACTCGTACGTGTGTCAGTAGTAGTCAGCTTCGTTTTGCACTTTTGAGTAGGCTACTGGTGACATTGTTCTAGCTGGCGTGAAGTCTGTGTGTTTGCTCAAGCGTTCTTCCTTGTCGATCTGTCAGCAGCGTATCAGGGTAAAACTCACCAGTCTTTGCAAGTCATGAGAAATGAAGTGTGCTGCATTGTCGCGTTGACGTCGAGGCGCACCCCTCGGCCTGTCTGAGCCTGCGTCTGACGGCCTCGTTAGTCAGGAGGTTCCACTGGCTCTCGGCAGACCTTTTCTTTGTAGGACAAAACGCTGTGCTTAAGACAACCCGCTTCATAAGTGCGTTTGTGCAACACGTTTGGAGTCTGGAGTCTGCGTGTGAGCCCAGTCGGGCACACTCTGTCTCTTTTGGAAATAATCAGGAAGTGTGGCTGATGGGCTTGGCCTCTGCCCATTATCATGGTGTCATGACTTGCTGCAGGAGAAACTTGAAGAGTATTCTGGTCTCTACAATGCGATCACAGTACCTGTACTTTTTTCCTCTCTTTTGTGTCTCTAACTACCAGAGGGTGAGAAACACTACTGGTGCCAGTTGTCCATTGCAGATAATGATTAGACTGTGTGCATGTGTGTGCGTGAGGGTTGTTTGGAGTGTAAATGCGGATGTCAGATATGGGTCACTTTCAAAAGTAGATGTGGTTGAAATTTGAATGCAAGCATGAATCCCTATTTGCTACATAACCCATGTATGAATGACCTTCCCATTGATCTTCAAGATCCCACAAAGTGAGACCTGCCTGATTGCAATCACTGAGATATAGCGGCTGCACGGGCCGTAAACTAATACAGCAGCCGACAAAACTCACAGGCGCTTCCCTCCGTTGAATTTACTTCAGCATTTGAAGTCACCGCTTTCTTTGCGGCTCTCCTTTGTGTGAAACTGACCCTCCAGTGTGGCGTGTGGGGACAGGCCAGAGATGCACCGGGCTTCCCCCGTCTCCCGTTACAGGAGGCCTGTTCCTCTTTTAAGTACGGGTGATACACTGGCTTAGATGCTGTGGCAGCTTTTTTTTTTTTAACATGATATAAAACTGCAGTCTTGCTCAGAAGGAAGCTGCTACTTTGCTTTTGAACTATTCACTTCTCCGGCCACAAAGGATTTAATTAAGGAGTTTGTGTCCAGCGAATCACTTACTTGCAAGCTGTTAGTCACGTGTTTTATTTCTCTCTGTTCTTTAGGTATGGCCTCACAAGTCTTGGTCTACCCATCACACCTGCGCTCAGCTCAAACAAGTGCCTTAGGAACCAGCAGCAGTGGTACCAGCAGACGCAAAGACGAAGCTCGCCACGGTCATAACACCAGCGGAGCCTTTCAGCACCGACCCACGCCCAAGAGCTATGTGATCGGCGTCAACTACGGTATCGCCTACCCCAACAACGTGATCCCGTCCTCAGCCGGTGCTGATCCAGGAAGTCGCCCCGGGGGACTACAGCGTGGCGAGAGGGAGGCCACGGTATTACAGAGAGAGGAGAGCTGGGAGAGACGAGGAGAAAGTCCGGCCGGGATCCAGAGTGGAGGCCCACAGGAAGACAGCCGGGACAGCGGTGGAACTCCGTCAGGTGGAGGCTTGGACTGCGGGCTACTGAAGAGGGCCTGTAACCGAGCAGAGGAGGAGGGCAGAAACAGAAGAGGATACGTCAGCCTCGTAGAAACGGGGGCCCCCCCAGAGATGTGAACAGAAGGCAGGCGAAGGTGGAGAGAATCCGCGGGAGAACAGCTGCGCAGGAACCATGCAGATAGTGGAGGAGGTATCTGCTCTACCATCACTTCCTCCCCCTGTGGCCATGTTGCAAACCAGCACCGGGAACAATGCAGACACTGTCAGAGTAGTGGGTGGAGGGACACTGTCTACTCAACACGGCAGGGTTGAGACGGTGACCGGCATGGGAATTAGCGCGGAAGGGACCGAAATCAAGCCTAACGGCAGCAACGAGGCCACGGCGGGAGCTACGGTGACCAGAACCGGATCGGGAGACGGTGACTATCAGTTAGTTCAGCACGAGGTTCTGTGCTCCCTGAAGAACAGCTACGAGGTCTTGGAGTTCCTGGGCCGTGGCACCTTTGGTCAGGTGGTGAAGTGCTGGAAGAGGGGTACGGGTGAAGTGGTGGCGGTCAAGATACTGAAGAACCACCCGTCCTATGCACGCCAGGGACAGATTGAGGTGCGTTGAAATGTGTCGTCCTCGGTGTTTGAGAAGCTATGCTTCTAGAGACCGCGTCTAATCAATCAACATGCTAATAATGCTGCTTTCTTTTGTCATTTGCATTTTTGCCGTCATGGTCTGAACTGAACCTGTGCCGTTTCCTCTCTTGTTCTTGACTCCAGGTGGAGATCCTGGCCCGGTTGAGCAGCGAGAATGCCGACGAGCACAACGTGGTGCGCGCCCTGGAGTGCTTTCAGCACCGCAGCCACACCTGCTTGGTGTTTGAGATGCTGGAGCAAAACCTCTACGACTTCCTGAAACAGAACAAGTTCAGTCCGCTGCCGCTCAAAATCATCCGGCCCGTTCTGCAGCAGGTAAAAGTCAAAGTGTGTCGCGGAGGAAGACGATGTTCTGTTGAGTTCGAGAGCGCCAAACTCACCCGCGATACGCCTTTTGTTCACGTGACCGTTTGCAGGTGGCGACGGCCTTAAAGAAGCTCAAGTGTCTGGGTTTGATCCACGCTGACCTGAAGCCAGAGAACATCATGCTGGTGGACCCCTCCAGGCAGCCCTACAGGGTCAAGGTCATCGACTTCGGCTCAGCCAGCCACGTCTCCAAGGCCGTCTGCTCCACCTACCTGCAGTCCAGATACTACAGGTGAGGGCTTCTCACACACATGGAAAGCACTCCAAGGTGCTCTTGTTACTAACAACCCTGTTGGCTGTAATGGTTGTTTACGTGTGTGTGTGTGTGTGTGTGTGTGTGTGTGTGTGTGTGTGTGTGTGTGTGTGTGTGTGTGTGTGTGTGTGTGTGTGTGTGTGTGTGTGTGTGTGTGTTTCCCACAGGGCTTAGTAAAGTCATGCTCCAGCTTTATGTTTGTCTCTCTTCTGATGTAATGAGTGCTCCTCACACTCTCACTCCCCCCGTCTCTGCATCTGTCTGTCACGTTTTTGTCGGCGGCTGTCTTTCCGTTTGTCCTGTTGCCTCACCCCGTCCCGCGCGCTCATCGTTGGACCGGCGTCCGCATTCGTGCATCGCGTTCAGCGCGTCGCGCCCACGATTCTGCCGCTCTTGCGTAACGTGCGAGATGTTTACACGAGGAACGGCGTCGCGAAATGGTCGGCATGTCTGGTAGGCAAGGAAACAGGATTGTGAACTTTCGAGGCACATTGTTGCGCAAAACAACTTTGTTTAGTTACTACGCCGTAAACTCACATTATGCCACACCAAAGAAAGAGAGAGATCGGACAGAGTGGAACGTTTGTTCAACGTCAGAACCTGTTGTCGCGTTTTAAATCGACTGTAAATCGTTGACTCGACCGCTGGTGGAAGTTAGCGGCAGTTGCCGCCGCTAACTGACCTCCACGCTTGTTTCCAAGGCAATGTACTTCCTAGTTATTAACCACTGGGTGAGGCAATTTCATTCACCTCCGCTCCCACCAGCAAGTTTCAGCAGGCAGGCGCGGTCGAGTTGGTTAAGCTGTTGCAAACGAACGTTGTGCAATTCATGACAAATACCTTTTGAGGTACTGTTGTGTTTCTGCAGCTGAAGCGCTGCACACACCCCGTCACTGCGCTCCACCAGTCCTGGTTTTATAGCCCCGTAAAGAGGACGAATGTGGAGAATGTTTTCTCAGTTATTCCGTCTGCAGCGTTTTGCTCGTGATTTCTAAATCAGGACACGATTAATTCACAGCGAATTCTTTTAGACCAAATGTAAAGAAAAGTGCCTCAGAGCACCAAGTGTCAACCCCGGGTGCAACTTCTCCTTTTTTGCAAAAGATAGCCACATTCTAGCCCCCCCCCCCCCCTTCTCGCCGAGACGAGCGGAGCTGTAGTCGTTCTGTAACCTTAAGGCTCTGCAGTTGACCCGGATAAGCGTGAGTACGGGCGTGTGCTCCTGTGCGCCTTTCGCCCACAGAGCAGTTAAAACGGGCTGGCACTGAGGTTTTAGGGAGGTCGCTCGGGACACAGAAGGTCCGGGAAGAATGTGGTATGTGAAAACCCACATTTAGATCCAGAAAAAAAAAAGGACATTCCTGTGTGTGTGTGTGTGTGTGTGTGTGTGTGTGTGCGCGTGTGTGTGTGTGCGTGCGCTTGTGTCTGCGCAACAGCTGCCAAGGCTGGATACTTGATGTACGTTACACAATGTACTCTTAACATTCTACACGATAACTAAACTCAGATGGAATTGGAAGAAAGTTGTTGTGTAACATCTGGCCGTGTTGTTCTGTGGCCACCAACGCTTCCAATCTACTACTTTGATTACGTTTTGCTTTGCAAGGCAGCTGTTTGTTGCCAAACAATAGAGGGTCATTGGGTTGAACGTCTGTTCGAAGAGTACAGATGCAGTGACTGTTTGGTTTAGAATGGGAGACCAGCACTTCATTCCTCTGTCTTCTCTCTATCTTTTGCTTTCCATCGTGTGTGTGTGTGTGTGTGTGTGTGTGTGTGTGTGTGTGTGTGTGTGTGTGTGTGTGTGTGTGTGTGTGTGTGTGTGTGTGTGTGTGTGTGTGTGTGTGTGTGTGTGTGTGTGTGTGTGTGTGTCGCTGTGACGACAGCTGGCCGTCTACACTTTTCATAGTTTACTTTGTGCATCGTGCGTTGGTAGATCCTGGTTCAGAGATGTTTTGCACCACACTGTTTCCTTCCCCTCCCGTTATCTATATGCGATTATGTCATTTGACTCCCAGAGCGCGGCGTGTGTGTCATTCCGTTTGTAGGTGGGGTTATCAGGAGAGTGGTTTTCGCAGGACACGGTGTCTCCTCGTCTCCTCGCGTTGCATAATGGCTGCGCTGTATTGTTACCACGGCGGAGCTGTAAAGAAATGCTGGCCTCGCCGCAGAGCGCTGGGGCTTTCCCTGGATTTTCCAGAGCCGTAGGTAGTAGAGCTGCCAAGCGGTGTGGATTCAAAGCAAAAAGTCTTGTTTTTGAAGACGCAAAGAAAACCCTCCAGGGCCGTAAAAATTAGGTCATTAAAGGCACAGTTACTGTTTGTGTCAGTGACGCCCACACACACACACACACACACACTGCAACTGAACTGTTTTAATGGGCAGAACAACGGCAAGACTACGCTCGATCCCCGGGTTGTTGATATATTTGCCAGCATGAGCACCGTGTAAATGAAGATCACGTGAGCATAAACCAGATTGTGTTTTTAACCATTAGCATATAACAAACATTGATACGCCACTAACGTCGTCATCATAGAAGTGGACTCAAATAAAGCCGCTCATGGTTTCATGTCTTGCCTTTGACCAGGTGGAGTGTGAGCGCTTTGTTCAAGTTAGTCCGGTTTTTTGTGCCGTCAGGATCTCTCCATTTCTACAGACTCGTAATAATGATGCTCATGAAGATTTGTTTTCTTTATCTACCTCTTCATGAATGCACCGTGTTAGTTGGTCGCTGATTTGTACCGGATACACGCTTGAGCTTCGTCTTTATGTATTTATTTATTTATTTTGTCAGAAGGCGCCCTGACGCTCGTCATGCTCTGATGTGTCGTTGCCATGGCATTGGGACACAGCAGGCCCCGGTGAGGTGACCGGGGGGGGGGTGTGACGTAAACAAAACAGGCTCCCACGATGAAAACGGAGCACCGGGTGCATGAATAATTCAGATGAGCAGCTCGGGTGGAAGGAAAGACGGCTATCGTCTGATTTGGGCGGCTTGTGTCGGGCTCCCTCCCTTCAATGTCGGTGAGATTTACCGCAGCGGCCAGTGTTCGACGGAGATCTCCACACGTGTGCTTCTGAAGTTCTCTTTGAGAGGAACGGCGAGGTCGGGTCCTGAGCAGGCCCTGCTGTGCAGCCTCGGGCCTCGTCTCCTCACATGAACGCTTTTTATGGAGAGTTATTCTGAATGTCAGTTTCACTTCACCGTTAACAATAACAAGGCCAGAAAAAGAGTGGCTCTGACACAACTGGGGACTTTTCCTTTCTTTGTTACTGGTTTGGGGAAATAAGAGACTGTTGGTGGTGTATTCATGTTGCGAAATTCCCTCTGTCCTCACCTGCAGGATCAGCTGATTTAATTACAGCATATGGATAAACACGCCACTCGTGCATGGCGTTCTAGTCGCGTCTCTAGGGTGATCGCTGCTGTCGGTTTGTTTCTGTCGTTTGCGCGTTCGGCGTCGCGCAACTCGACCCGCCGCCCCACGCCTCGGCGACGCGTTTCCTGCTTTCGTGATCGGCTTTGTTCACGGGCGCCGGAAGCCTCTCGCCGCGTCGAACGCACTTTTGATGATAGGTAGACGTTCCCGAGGCGCTCGCTTTCACAGTCCTCTCGGTTCTCTGCACGCAGCAGGGGCGTGGCCGTACGGTCCGCAGTGTTTGTTCTTGTCCTGACGGCCGCGCTCCAGTGTGAACGGTTGGTTCTGGAACCGGGTCCGGCTGCCAAACTCCTGTTTGTTTGTTTGTTTGTTTGTTTGTGTGTGTGGGTGTGTTTTTATTTGTATGCAATGGGCTGTTACAGCTCTGGGAAACTCCCCCTTTTAGTAGATATGCAAAGTCGAAATACTTAGTTTTTCATAGCTGCAAAAAGAACGAAAAGCTTTTGACAGAATATTGCGGGGGGGGGGGGGGGTCTCGGTGTGAAACGTCTTGTTCTATCTCTGCTTTCATCGGCACCTCAAGCGTTAAGCAACACCAGTTACACAGTGAAACCAGAACCTCCGTCTGTTTCCTCTTAAGTCACCGTAGTCGATGCTTTTGTAATCAGTTGACTCATTTGGCCTCAGATTGTCTTCAGTGTCCACAGCCGGAGTTTATTGTAGGCGTGTTTGTCAACCTCTGCTATTATTATTTCATCTTTAAAGAAAGCGTGAATCGGTTTTATCATTGCTTCTCTGGTGTCTGAACTGCCCTTCGTCCTTGTGTAAGTCTCCTCTTTGTGTCCAAACAGAGCTTAGTTTTAGTGTGGTGCTGACGTCTCTGTCTCCGTTCGTCTTACTTGAACCACGGCGACGAGAGCTCCGTGAACGTTGGAGACGTCGTTGCGTAACTCGACTCGTTTCTCTTGAAGGAGCAAATGGGGAAACGGCGAAGTGTCATTTCCTCCTCCGGGCCGAAAGCACCGGCTGTGCTCTGCAGACACGATGAGCCTGACGTTGAGCGATGCCCCGTTTAGCACCGTGTAATGCTGTTACATTATGGTCTTGCGTCTGGCTGTTACTTGGCAACAGCCCCCGCCCCGCCCCCCGTGGTCGTCACAGCAGTGGTTACTATTTGCAGCCCTGTTGCTCGGTGGCTGTGTCCGGGCCTAATGGCCCATTGTTTTCATACGCCGCCTCACACCACTGCTGCAAGATTACTCGTCCCTTTTGAGTTGCGTAAGTGGCAAAGGTCACTCAGCTCTTTGTTGAGGCGCGTCACATTATGAGAGTAATGGACAATTTGTCACACCCCGAATAAGCGGTCGTCGGTGAAAAAGTGTAATTTCTCGTTGCGTGCTTTGCTTCGTGCTGATTTGAAGATTAACTGAACTCCGTTTCCTTTTAGATTAAATGTAAAATTGAAGAGGTGGAATGAGAACATGTAAAATGTAAAACCTACCGGAAGATGATGAGATTTAGTGGAAGTTTCATTTGTGGCATCTGTTCAGAGTTTGGTGGTGCTTTTAAAAGTGAATGCATGAGGCCTGTAGAAAGCACCACAACACGGTCTATGCAGGAAACACCGTGTGGATTCATGCTACTTATTTTAGATCCAGTTATAGAGCGGACTGTTCACTCGCCAACAGAAACGGCCCGGTCACTCCAGTGACCCGCTGTCCTCGGGCCGGTGACACAGGGACTCAGGGACTGGGTTTGATCTGACATGGTGACCAATAGGTTTGATGACTGAACGTTGTCGCACTTTTAAGAGTATCAGGCAAATTATGTCGGTACTACCAAGTACAGATTCACGTTAAATCAATTTGGTGTGTGGTGTGTAAAATATTCTGAGTAAGTTACGAAATATTCTGAATATATAAAATATTGTAAATGAATAACAAAATATTCTGAATGAATAACAAAATATTCTAAATATATAAAATATTCTGAATATATAAAATATTCTGAATGAATAACAAAATATTCTGAATGAATAACAAAATATTCTAAATATATAAAATATTCTGAATATATAAAATATTCTGAATGAATAACAAAATATTCTGAATGAATAACAAAATATTCTAAATATATAAAATATTCTGAATAAATAACAAAATATTCTAAATATATAAAATATTCTGAATGAATAACAAAATATTGTAAATATATAAAATATTCTAAATATATAAAATATTCTAAATATATAAAATATTCTGAATGAATAACAAAATATTCTAAATATATAAAATATTCTAAATATATAAAATATTCTGAATGAATAACAAAATATTCTGAATATATAAAATATTCTGAATAAATAACAAAATATTGTGAATGTATAATACAAAAATAAATTAAATTGAAATTGAGTAGTTTGGATTATATTTTAGGTACCGGTATCACTTCAAATATAAATGGTAGCCAGCACTACACCAACTCCCCAAAATAACCTATTGTGCCTCTCCTTCCTCCCTGCAGGGCTCCAGAGATTATTTTGGGCCTTCCATTTTGCGAGGCCATAGACATGTGGTCACTGGGCTGCGTGATAGCCGAGCTCTTCTTGGGCTGGCCCCTCTACCCTGGAGCGCTGGAGTACGACCAGGTAACATTCTTCACACACACACACACACACACACACACACACACACACACACACACACACACACACACACACACACACACACACACACACACACACACACACACAGCAGCAAGTAGAGATCAAGATATGTCTCTCTCTACCCCCGAGGGAGAACGAGTGAGGAGTTTACAGGCTACATATTTAACGCGTATAATTCTCTCTGCTTTGCCACAAGCCAAAACTCCACAGTGAGTTCATTATGTAGTTAAACCTGTATTTGTTGTTGCTCCGTGATCTCTCTCTCGCTCTCTGTGTGAGTGAAGTCCAACAAATCCAGCGTGAAATCCAGCTAACCCTAATCTGAGCCGAGCGAATCCGGGAAATTGTTCTTGGCAATGTGCGTCGATCTTCCCACAGGGTCGGGAGGTCTGAGCAACACGACTGGGACTTCAAACCGTCAGAGGAGAGGGAGCATGGGAAAAGACCCGCGCCGCATTCACAGACCGGGACGGGATTACCCCGTGTTATGAGTACAGCTCTGTGAAGACGAGCATTAAGCTAAGCGTCTACACACACCTGGTGGTGTCTTAGAGTGACGCTCCACGGACCTCTGCAGAGTTCTCCAACGCTAACGTATTGAGCTTCTTTGCCAAACCAAACAAAATAGAAATTGGCTGCGCTTCAATAGAACATGCCAGCACCGAACGCTCTTGCTCATTAATATTCTTTAATAACCTGACGGCTTGTTTGGTCTGTTTTCTGAGGGGGTTTTGGTGTCGGTTGTGCCTCCAGCAGCAGCAGCAGTTTGGACAATCTTCAGTCAAAGATGGTGGCTTATGGAGCTTCGCTGAGCTCCGACAGCTCTGTTGAACCACCGGGCCATGCCAGAACACACACACACACACACACACACACACACACACACACACACACACACACACACACACACACACACACACACACACACACACACACACACACACACACACACACACACACACACACACACACACCGCGTGTGCATATTGAGCCCCCCAAAAGTATGCTGTGCGATGCCAAGGCTCACTGCAGTTCCACTCTACACAGCAAAATGTATTTATAAGCATAAGCCCGATGGTAGACATGCGCACGCACAAGTAATGCACGCACACGCACACTGCGGTGAGTGTTCAGTGCACCATCAGCAGGTTCCGGCCAGTCACCGTTTGTTCTGGGCCGTAGACACGTGCACTGGTGCACGCACGCACGCACACACACACACACACACACACACACACACACACACACACACACACACACACACACACACACACGCTGTGATATCTACCACTGGTCATGGAATTTCTGGAGTATCTTTTTTTTTTTAATTTATTGTTAGAAAATGGACAATTTACTTTAATCAACCGTCAATCAAATGCAAACATTTGAATTAGCTGAAAGGCGAGTTTCTCTTTGCCTGAATGTCGAGAGGGTTAATTCAGAGCGCTGAGGGAACGCCTGGGAAACATCAGCACACATCTGCTCTCCATAGCTCCTGTGAAATGAAGCAGCAGGTGAGCTGATCTCACTGTTAACTAGGCAGGGGGAGTGAAACGTATCAGAAAAAACATTAGTAATAATGTAGAATCTGTAGATAACAAAAAGCACGATCAACAAGCACAAGACAAAAAAAAAAAAAAAAAAATCCTTTTTTTAACTACATTCTTGCACGATTCCTCTGGTTTGACGCAGGCTCCGGTCATAAGATTCACATCAGGGGACGGAGGAATTTTAATCTGTCACTTAAAGTCCCAAATAAGGAAATTGAAGACGATGCTTCGAGTGTTCGTGTGTAGGTCAAGCGTGCGTCATTGGCTACATTCAGTAAGGACTGCGTGGTAATGCAGTGCGTGATTTAAAATATATATATATATATAACTGTGCTAGATGTTGCTCCCAAATGTCAATAATGTGTTTTGTGTGGCGTGTTCCACTTGTTTGCTGCTTCAGCCTCGGGGCCGGTCGAGTGCTCCATCTGTGTCAGTCTGGCAGCGCAGCGAAGGTCAAAGTGCAGAGATGGCGTATTGGATAACGAGCAGCTCAAAGACCAGCTCCTAGACAGAATGCAGAGTGTGAAGGACTCGCGCTGGAGATGCTGTGTTTTCATCCCGCGTGTTTCTGTTCTCTCCGCTCAGATCCGGTACATCTCTCAGACTCAGGGCGTTCCGGCCGAGCAGCTGCTCAACAAGGGGACCAAGACCTCTCGCTTCTTCTCCAAAGAGTCCAACTCTCCCTACGCCTCCTGGAGACTAAAAGTAAGTACGCACACGCTTGTGGACACACAGATTAACTGGTGAAGGTGAGGTTTGAAATGCAAGCGAAAGGAAGAACGGATGCATGAGCGTTGCAAAACGAGACGAATGCAACACGCCCTGAGGAAAGTGTTTAAAAGTAGCTGCTGAGCACATTCTAAATCCTCTTTCATTGAATGCCAACCTGTCGTTTATTCGTCCTTGTGCTTCCCAGCAAAAACCCAACCGCTTAAAGCATAGTTTCCCTTTTCCTTTTATTCCTTATCATGTAAACATGACCATTCCAGTGGCAGCTTTCAACACACGGAGATGCCAAAGAAACGTGTTTGAACAAAAGCGCTTTAAATTCTAGACCCACGTATTGTTTCATCCTAATATATATATATATATTTATTTTTTTCCTCCAGACAACAGAAGAGCACGAGAAAGAGACGGGACTGAAATCCAAAGAGGCCAGAAAGTACATCTTCAGCTGTCTGGATGACATCGCACACGTGAGTCCGGCCAGACCGAGAGCACAGATTCAAACCGTGCTGAGCTAGTCCAGCGTGAGAGGGGCAGGAGATAACTGACGTGGTCTAGGGGTGTAACGACACACGGAAAACAGAAAATATAATTCATTTTGAAAATGACATTAACATTCAAAAGTTTCTCCTTGGCCTTAAATCTGACTTTTAACAGTTAAGGTAGTCAAAGACTGGCATATTAGCAATAACAAATAAATAACACCAATAAGACGGAACAGAAATTCTGGTCCTGAAGTAAATGTTTGAAGTGTCACCACAGATGAACCCGACTTCAGTTTAACTGTCCGCATATAGTTTGACCCGGTCCGTGGTCCTTTGAGCTAGATTAACGCGGCTAAAGGAACCAGCTCGCTGCAGCTGACAGCAACTGGTGCGCTGCCAAAGCGCTCCGGGTAAAAGTCGCGCTCCAGAGCGCATTCCGAAACACGTCGAACCCTCGTCGCGCGTCTGTCAGACGATGACGTCAGTTCAAGTGCCGCTGCGTCTCTGAATTGCCCGCGAGCTTCTCATCTCGCTCGTGCGCCATCTTCCGTCCGCCAGGTGAACGTGGTGCTGAGCCCCGACGGCAGCGACATGCACGCGGAGAAGGCCGACAGGAGGGAGTTTGTGTCCCTGCTGAAGAGCATGCTGCTGATCGACGCCGAGGACAGGACCGTCCCCGCCAGCGTCCTCAATCACCCCTTCCTCACGATGACCCACCTGCTGGACTACCCTCACAGCAACCAGTAAGGCCGACGCTCTCCTTTGGTTTTCCTTGTTTGAACGCCGGCCGTTTTTTTCCCCCCTGACCTCACTCCAAACTCCTCTCATTCTCTCCAGCGTGCAGTCGGCGTTCCGCATCATGGACATGTGCCACAGTCGGCCCGCCAACGCGGTTTATGACGCTCTGAACGAGAACACCATCCACTTCTCCAGGCCCCCTGTAGCCCCCCCTGCCCCCGCTGGCCTCCCTCTGGGCTACAGCAACATGCCGGTCCACACTCAGGTGAGACACCGTGTGTGTGTGTGTGTGTGTGTGTGTGTGTGTGTGTGATTATTTATATCAGTTCTTTTAAATGCCACTTTGCTTAAAAAAATGATGACATTTCTGTCGTATAGCCCTTTTGTCAGGACATGGAACATGAATATATCCAATCTTTGCTAATGTTTCTGTACTGATGACCTACTGCTGCCCTCTTCAGGGGAGACGGTGCTATGACGTATCGACTCTGATCAGTGTTTCCGTCACATGTGAGCCTGTCAAAGGAGTTACCGCTAATCTTCTTTCCATTTGGTCTCTCCTCGGCTTAATTTCCTCTAAATCTTGACTTTTCACATTTCCCCCCCTCTCTCTCTCTCCGCTATACTCTCTCCTCTGTCTCTTTCACTCTACTGTCTTCTTCTCTGCTCTTTTGTAACGCAGGCCATCAACCAGCCGGGTCCCTCAGTGTTGCATCCTGGGATAGCTCTAACGGCTGGGAATGGTCAGTTTGGGTGCACTGACTCCTTCCCGCCTGCCCTTCTTCTTTGTCCTCCCGCCATGCAAGGTATGCAGGCTGCAAACTGATTGCAATGATTACACAACACAGACTGCACATTTATCATTTTTAACAACATCACGAGAAGGATTTTACTCAGATTTAGCCACAGTCTTTTTGAGCTGCATGTCAGATGTTTGACGCTTTTTAAATTTTCTTTCAGGTAACCTTAACCAACCAGCAGGGTATTCTGTTCCTATGGTACCTCAGGCTCCCATACAGCCCTTACCAGTGAGACCTGGTGTCATTGCTCAGGTGAGACGGGGACCCGAGCACGGGTTGTAGTCCAGTGATGTGGGAGTGGACGCGGATCACAGATGATTATATGTTTTGTATACGTTTCACGTAGCAGGCCTGGTCCAGCCGGGGGCAGCAGCTCCTCGTCCCGGCAGCCTGGCAGCAGATGACTGCCGTGGGTCCTCCTCCCTCTCACCCCCCTCCGCCGCCCCCGTCCTCCCTCACCAACGACGCCGCAGCCGGCCCGCAGAGAATCAGCGACTGGGGGTGAGTCACCCAAACCTTTAAGACTTCCACTCGTCAGAGTTCTGTGTGTGTGTGTGTGTGTGTGTGTGTGTGTGTGTGTGTGTGTGTGTGTGTGTGTGTGTGTGTGTGTGTGTGTGTGTGTGTGTGTGTGTGTGTGTGCGCGCGCACCAAATCTGTAAAAACTCACAGCTAGACTCAAATTGTGTTTATGCTTAACCAGGATTCTAACGACTTGTTACATGTCGTATAAATTTGTGGTTGTAATAATTTTTTAGAATTCTTGTTATGATTTGTTTTGCTTTCATCAGAGAATAGCATCTACTTCGTTCCTATCACATAGTCTTGCTTCGTTAAGTTTGTCTTGCGAGATGTATTAACAGGAAATTGTGTTTCCCCTCCCGCAGCCACTACACCTCAGTCATGCAACAGCCCCTCCTGACCAATCAAATGCCAGCCCTCTCTGCCCATCAGCCAATCAACATCGGCATAGCTCATGTTGTGTGGCCCCAGCCAGCCAATAAACGGAACCGACACGGTCTCAACAGGTGAGGTTCTGCTTCCTTACGTGACGTTAAACTGCTCTGCTGTTTTTCTGTTGGTGTGTAATGCATCGCCTCCTCCGTTGAAAGGAATCTGTCCCACCCCAGCAACATCCATATATCCGCCAACATGGCCAACGTGGTCGGACAGGCGGTGGCACGCAGAGAGCGGCCTCGGAGGGAGGTGCCCCCGGCGGGGACCGGGCGGCCGGCGGTTCGAAACCCAGACGACGAGGAAAACCACGCGGAGGAGGAAGTGAGCTGCTTCAAAGAGGCGGCGCCGAACGCCAACGGCCAGCTGGACCCGTCCAGTCGGCAACAGCAACAGCGAGAGGTGGCGGTCCTGATGGGGGACACGCCGAGCCCCGCTCCCAGCGTGATCAGCATCCAACTGACCGACGAAGAGGACGAAGACCCTCGGAGGTGCCGCCTGAGCGGGTGAGTTACGTCACAGGCGGCGGAAAGGGGGATGATCGAAATCAACCGGTTTGAATTGAGTGGTGGTAAAAGGTTGAGCCAACGCTGACGTGACTTTCGGTCTCCGTAGGTGTAAAGAGGAGTGTGTGTGCGAGGCGTGCAGAAACACCAGCGTGTCCATGGAGAGAGTGTGTTCCCTCAGCAGCCCCGACAGCAGCCTCAGCACCAGCTCGTTCGCCTCCAACTCGCTTCAGTCCAGCCCCTCCCTGTCACCGTGCAAGAGACCCAACAGGTAATCGTCGGTTTGACCGAGGAACAATACACGCCCCTGTGGTAACGCGCTCCTAAGCTGCAGTCATCTTCATGTCATTCCTCCTGTGTGCGCAGCATGTCGGAGGACGACGGCCACGAGAGCGGCTGCGACACCGTGGAAGGCTCCCCAGCCGCGTCCAACGCGTCGACCTCCCCGCGCGGCAACAGCCCCTACCGCTACCTCGACAACGGCAACCGCAACGGCCGGCCGCCCTTGGCTGCCGCGGTGGCGCCGCTGCCTTCCCCTGCGGCGCGGGGCCGGAGCCCCCGCGGCGTCAGGACGATGGTGGTCCCGCCGATGAGAGTGCAGAACAACAACGGTCACGGGGCAGAGGAGCGCTTTCAGAGGACAGGTCGGTGGAAATGTGACGATGCGTGATTGTTTGTTAGGTTTGTTTCATTACAAGCTAAAGGAAATTGATGCTCTGGTGAAACATATTATTACTAACACCCAGAACAGTGTTTCACCTTAAATGTGTCCTCATCTTGCCACCTGCGCTTTGGCAGGTCACATGGAAGCAGTAGGGGCTTACCGCCCCCTAGTGGCTCATAGAGGCTTTAACAGGTGATCACGAGAAACCAACAGAGAACTGGCCACGTTGTACCAACACCTCAAAGATGCATCCAGAGCAGGCAATGCTAACATTGCCTGAGAGTCCTCTTATTTTGTATTATTTAATGGCTTTCCTTCCTTCAAACTAGAACTTTTATTCAAGGAGAGTTTCCTAAATGTAAAATGTTTAAAGAGCCGTTGTGTTCGCTCCTCACCTTCATACGCATGCACAGGTTATAAACGGTGTCTTTTTAAAATGTGTGTGCATCATTTGAAAGTTGAACATCTAGTGTCAGCTTCAGTGAACCGGATGGTCGAGCATTTCTTTAGGTTTCCTTTCTGTCGATCCCTTAAGTGACTCTCACCAACCATTCAAACTAAGATCTGAACTGCAGTATCTCAAACAAACCTGACGACTCCTGTGCCTGCAGGTGTGATGCAGACGTTTTATATAGTAGAAGAAGAGAAGGGGGGGGGGGGGTTTACTTCAACCAGTAGAGCAAACATGTTTTCGGAGTCTGTTTTCGGAGGGAAAGGTGGATGCATACGATGTGGTGTTGAGTCAGAGCCGACGCTTTCTCTGCTGGTTCTTGCCGTGCAGCAAAAAGTTGCCCTAAGGCGCTGATCTGAGATCAGCTTCACCTTTTCTTTGTTTTTGGGGTTTAGAGCTGATGCAGATCAGAGTCCGAGGAGCAGCTTTGCTCCTCAGGTGCTGTTTGTCTGAGTGCCAACAGTCCCCGTGTCTTTCTTCTTCCCCCAACTTTATGGATTTTACTGTCTAGTTTTCTGACGCTGTTTAACGGGACGTTTGATGATTCTTTAACGGCAGCAGAGATCACAGTCACCATGTGGCCATTAAAGGCTATTTTGTCGTTCCTCAGACATTTCTTCTGAAGCGGCTTGTTCTGTGTCGTGTTCGTTAGTGTCGCCGTCCCGCTAGAATATGAAATATTATTGCATCAACCCGAATGCGACCACAATCTTGTATAAACTCCGATTTTTAAAGTTTAATATTTAAATCCATAAAAGAGACTTTCTTTTAAGTCTCCATCGTTCTGGTTTTCATACCCTCTATATGAACCACAGCGTCTGATCCTCTTCTCTCTCTGACATGCACGCTGGTTTATTGTTTGAAGTCTGTGCAGTTTTTTTGGTCTTCTTCACCATCGGACCTGCTCGACTCACTTCTGTCTTCTCTTCCTCTGTCCCAGTCTCAGAGTCCTGGTCCCGGTCCAAAGGGCGCTGCAGCCTCGTAGGACAACAGAGCACTCCCTCCTCCTTCCCCCTCCTCCCAGCCAACCCCCTCCTGTCCCGGCAGCAGCAAGTTACCGGCCAGCAGCAGCAGCAGCAGCAGCACCACCCTCTGGGCTTTGGACAGGTCGGTTCAGTTCTTCTCTCTTTACAATGCATGGAGCTGAACACTTCAACACCTCCTGGTGGACATTAATGGTGTGAGCTTTGCAGCAGTACATTTGGGTATTTCTTTATTGCAGGAACTGTACAGGAATAGTTCTTTGGGATGCCTTCTTATCCGCTGTCCTGCCCAGAGTTAAATGAGAAGACTTGATACCACGCTACTAGACATGAAGCTAGATCCAGTAGTCGGTTTAGCTTCAGTTAGCGCTAAAACGGGGAGCAGGGGCGAGTGGCTGGAGGTTACAAAATTCAACTTCCTGCGCCTCTGAAGCTCACTAACGTATGTGTAAAGTGTAACTAGTGTGTAGGGTTGGGTTCCGAAAACCGGTGCCGAAAGTGCTTCCTTTCGGTGCCTGGGCCGACTGAAATACGTTCGCTGCTTCCTTTCGGTGGCGAGGCAAACATGCTCATATTTCTGCAAAAGAATTGCTGAAGTTTATTTATATTTATTTAAGTATACTGTAAACTGTTGTTCACAGTTAATATATTGTTCATAGTTTACAGCTTCAAACTTTTGAAGTGTTTTGTATTTATTTATATTTATAGTATACTTCAAACAGTTCATATATTGTTCAATTTGAAACAAATTGCCTTGGCAATTAAAAAAAAGCCTTTCTTTAATGTCGTCGATTGTCGTTTTGTGTGTTTGTTTTTTTTTAAGTATTGGTTCAGGCACCGTTGAGCACCGGTATCGTTTTAAAAGTATCGTTTTAGCACCGGTTTCGGAAAAAACCCAAACGATCCCCATCCCTACTAGTGTGTAACTACAACATCTGTTTTTACAGATGATTATGTTACTGGTTAGACGTGAGCGTGGTGTCAAACGTCTCATCTCGCTCTCAGCAAGAGAGCGAATAAGTGTTTCCCCAAAAAATGTCAAACGACAAGACTGCGTAGAACCCTGTTTATCAGACTGTTTGAGAGCTCCCTCTGTTCTCTCTCAGGTGCAGCTGTACGGTTCGAACCACAGCGGCAAAGAGTGGAACGGCAACTATGGGCCTCTGCGTCCGCACGCCTACATCCCCCCCACGGTCCACACGCACGCTTTCACCCACCTGCCGCACAGCAGCCCCACGCACAGCTCGGCCGCCCCGCACCCCCACCCCCAGGGCCTGCCCGCGCACGCCCTGCTGCAGTACCCCCCCGGCGGCCCGCTCACCGCCGCTCACCACCCCCACCCCATCCTGCCCTCCCGCCCGCCTCCCCCCACTCTCCTCCAGCACAGCTACGGTCTCTCCCACCCCCAGGGTGGCGCCATAGTGCACCAGGTGACCCTGGGCATCAGCGCCCACCACCACCACCACCACCCGGGCCACCCGGCTCCCCACCCGCACCGGCTCCTCCCCTCCCCGACCGTCCACCCGCACCGCCAGCCCGGCTACGGCCACCACCCCCACCAGTTCAAGCCTCCCTTCCCGCCCCCTCACCCGTACATGGCCTCCCCGGCCGCCTACACCGGCTTCCCCCTGAGCCCCACCAAGCTCAGCCACCACCCGCAGTTCTCCTATATCTGAGCAGCGGGACGGGGCCGCGGCGGTACCTTCTGGTGAGGAAGGCCGACGGGAAGTGGACCGGGGCTGCGACCTGGGCGGGCAGAGCGGCCGGCAGAGCGCAAAACGGATACTTTTGACGATGAAGACGAGGAAGAGGAAAACACGGTCGTAACGAGAGATGTATCAAAGTGGATTGAGAAGAAGCAAAGAAACGTGAGTTAATGTTTTGTGGAGTTTTTGAGGACGAATGAATTCAGAATTGCCAGAGCAACCGAAAGACTTCCGGCAAAAATCATGTACGGAGAATACGGCGACGCTGCAGACGAAGAGGACGTTTTAATTGAGACTGTGTCCCTCGAGAGAGTGTGATCTAATTAGAGGGGGGGAAACTGTTCATTGTTGCCGTCTGGGCGCTCCGCCTCTCCCCCCACCCCTTTATCTTTGTTGCCTTGTAGCATTTGTGCTAGCCGGTCTGATCTGTGTGTTAAGCCATCCCGGTGCGTATTAACCAGGATGGAACGTCTTTGCTTGAGGCGGACCTCGCCGCTGCCGTCGCCCTAGTGCCTTAAAAACCCTGAGTCTCTGACTTCAGGAGCTCACAGGTTGTACATTTAAAAAAATAAATAACAAATGGGCTTCTGCAGCACTTAACCCTCAGACTCTGAACGCGGCGGGCTCATTGGATATATATACAGCGCTTGCGGTCGTGTGTTAATATTCGCAAAGGACTTGAGTTTGCTTCCTGACTCAGAGGATGGATTGACTTTAGCTAGAGGCTGCACATTTAGGGCTTTGACTGAATGAGCTTTTTATGTACATAAAGAGTGATTTGATATTTTGATAATCGATTTCTATTCACTATAGTACTTAAATTCATAACAGTATTGTCACTGTTTACTGTAACTGCAATACAATCTAGATGGCCTCTGGGTTGCCGTGTATTTTTTAATATTTCTTGGCATTTAGGCTAGACCTGCGTCGATGCATTTTAGTTTTTCGGGAGCGGCGTAAACGCGATCGTGTGTGTGTGTGTGTGTGTGTGTGTGTGTGTGTGTGTGTGTGTGTGTGTGTGTGTGTGTGTGTGTGTGTGTGTGTGTGTGTGTGTGTGTGTGTGTTTTCACTTTTAAATGCTTCTCAGTGTTTGAGATAACCTATCGACTTACAGTATCATTGCCGGGCTATTGAGCGTTAGAGGTGTTATCGCTAATTGTTTCAAATGTCTGTGTGGAAACAAACCTTCTTGTCCATGTATTGAAGTCAATTTTGATACATTCCTTCAGGGTGTGTGTGTGTGTGTGTGTGTTTCCCAGTGTGTAGTAAAGCTGCGTCTTTACCCGTCACATCAGCTGGTATTTTTGTTTTCCTCAAATCAGCACCAAAGACTGTTCGTTAATCATTTGTGAAGCGTGGTCGAGACTATTTCTCCGTTCACCTCCAGCCTACTGTTGCAGTTATCGACATTGGAATATATCTTGAGGTCTCTATTTAACAAAAAAAGCAAAAAAAATTGAGAGGTTGAGGTTTTATTTTTCTGAACTATGTTTTGGTTTTTTTTGGCATATTGTATTTGGAATGTATAGATGATAAGCTGCTATGTACTGATTATCTGCCACTTCGTAGCTGTGAATTTAGAGTGATCTCATCCTAGCCTGCGTCTCCTCTCTCCTGTATTGTAGCTCCAGATACAATAGAAGTGTGTTTATTGTGTTACTTATATAGTATATTGAATGCTATTCCTATATGCTAGTGCCTCTGTATATTGGCTGTGTTGTTTTTGAAGTGTAAACTGCTGTAATGGAAGTTATGAGTTATTTTTAATTCTGTTGCGTTTTGCTGCGCGTGTGTGTGTGTGTGTTGTTCTCGCTTTCTCCCGATGACGCGGATTTTGTCTCCCGTCCGTCGGACCGTGTTTGCGACTCTTCGTACTGTACAACTAGTGCCTTTCTTCAAACAAGTGGCCGGCAGATGACGCCCACGCGCCGTAAAGCAGTTCCTCCGGAGGGGATCGGCTCCTATTTTTTTTCAAAACCCAAAGTTTGTTTGTTAGACTTGAGAAGAGGTCTGGAAACAATCTGTTTTTTTTTTTTTTACAGAATCCTAAGAAAGTACAAGTCAGGGAACGTTCTCTTGCTCACCAAGACCTCTGTGCAGTACTGAAACAAACAGAACCGGGCCTGAATACACACAGATGCAAAGCTTTATTGTCACACCGTGAATGTTTCTGCGGCGCTCGAGACATCCGTGTGTTGTTGTTGTTGTTGTGTTGGTTACTTGTCGTCTGTGCTGACCACGCAGCTGTTTTCTGCTCCTGGGATTGGGCCGTTGTCGGTTTCTTGTGAGCAGCTCTTAAACCATAGGTAGACGACGTTGTGTGTTTTGGGTCGGGGGGTTCTTTAGAAAGGCTTTATCCGTCAATCGCACTCGCAAGTTTAGGTCCAAAGTTCTCCTCTGCGGCAGCGTTTAACGAAAGAACATTTGAAACTTCTCGTGTTTAACGACTTTGACCGTTTTTATGAAATGGCAAAAACATTTTGGGATGACGCGAAAAAGGATCTTGTAAAAAAGCTATTTTGTTGTCATGGCGCTACTCTACTTAACGTATTACATTGTAATGGTTTTGCGATGTCGCTTCAGCGATGGGTGTGTCTCGTGTGCTGCTGACGAGACGATGCACCGTTCAGCAGAACCACCTACAATTCTAACGAGTCGTCTGTAATTCAAGGAAAATGTTTCTTCTTGTTTTCATTTTAAAATGTTAAGCGTGTGGTTTGCAGCCTCTCGTTGATTCCCTGATGGCTCTATTCTCTCAGCTCAGCGATGAGATGAGATGTCCCACCTTGGATATGGCAATAAACAAAGAAGTATTTCAGATTTTAATACGAAGGCTTGCTTCTACCGGGCCCTCACTTGACAGAACCACCAACTCACCCAGCGTCGGTCTGGACGTCTGATCCGAGTACTTTGACTCCTAAGAGACGTTCTAGGTAATTTTTTTTTTTTTTTTTTTTTGTACCACAACGATCTAATTATCAGGTTGACAATTATTGTATTTAGACACAAATATGTAGACACGGTTGCTAAGTTGAAAACTGTTACTGTTCTAAGTATGCGTAGATCTGTGTGGCTTTATGATTTTAATCTGTTGATTGTTCTTATTTTTCATTCTTATTAAATGCTACACTAGTTTGACATGTAGCAAACTGCACTGTGCAATATACAACAATATGAGGACTGGGAAATGATTATTGTTTGGATGTGATGATGTGTGTCTTACCAGTTAGCGGTAGTTTTCTCTTTCTCCCCCCCCCCCCCCCCCCCCCCCCCTCTCTAGTTCTCAGTGAGTTTCAATGTGACCAAGCCTTACGTACCTTGTCACAAAAAGCGGGTTCCTTCTTGGTGACTCTTATTGGTGAGTGTCAAATTATGAATTGATGGTGTACTATGTCAAGATTCACTTTGAATTAAAGAAAAAAAAGATCTTTTGCTTCAGTCGGTGTTGTCTTTATTGGAATACATGTCCTGTGCAGGTGTTACTGTTTGATTGTGAACTAGTATGTTCGTCCGTCTTCATGCAGTTCACTGTCTTAACGTCTTATGTCGACCATTTAATGCTTCCTCTGAACAGAAACCTGCTGCGTTTAGCTCTATTAGCTCTGTTAGTTCTGTTAGCTCTGTTAGCTCTCTTAGTTCTGTTAGCTCTGTTAGTTCTGTTAGCTCTCTTAGTTCTGTTAGCTCTGTTAGTTCTGTTAGCTCTCTTAGTTCTATTAGCTATGTTAGCTCTCTTAGTTCTGTTAGCTCTGTTAGTTCTGTTAGCTCTGTTAGATCTCTTAGATCTGTTAGTTCTGTTAGTTCTCTTAGTTCCGTTAGCTCTCTTAGTTGTTAGCTCTCTTAGTTCCGTTAGCTCTCTTAGTTCTGTTAGCTCTCTTAGTTCTGTTAGCTCTGTTAGCTCTCTTAGTTCTGTTAGCTCTCTTAGTTCTGTTAGTTCTGTTAGCTATCTTAGTTCTGTTAGCTCTCTTAGTTCGGTTAGCTCTGTTAGTTCTGTTAGCTCTCTTAGTTCTGTTAGCTCTCTTAGTTCTGTTAGCTCTCTTAGTTCTGTTAGTTCTGTTAGCTCTCTTAGTTCTGTTAGTTCTGTTAGCTCTCTTAGTTCTGTTAGTTCTGTTAGCTCTCTTAGTTCTGTTAGCTCTGTTAGCTCTCTTAGTTCTGTTAGCTCTCTTAGTTATGTTAGCTCTGTTAGTTCTGTTAGCTATCTTAGTTCTGTTAGCTCTCTTAGTTTTGTTAGCTCTGTTAGTTCTGTTAGCTATCTTAGTTCTGTTAGCTCTCTTAGTTCTGTTAGCTCTCTTAGTTCTGTTAGCTCTGTTAGTTATATTAGTTCTGTTAGCTATCTTAGTTCTGTTAGCTCTCTTAGCTCTGTTAGTTCTGTTAGCTATCTTAGTTCTGTTAGCTCTCTTAGTTCTGTTAGTTCTGTTAGCTCTCTTAGTTCTGTTAGCTCTGTTAGTTATATTAGTTCTGTTAGCTATCTTAGTTCTGTTAGCTCTGTTAGTTATATTAGCTCTGTTAGTTATATTAGCTCTGTTAGCCAGACACACGTAGGACTCCCACCGTAGACCGTATATGAGAAGTGGACGTAGTAGTCATTTTCTCATAGACTTTCATATTATCTGACTTCTTTATGTTACCGGAGGAGTCGCCCCCTGCTGGTGAGTAGGGACAATGCAAGTTTTAAAACACTTCAGAATTGGCTTCACTCGGCAGAAGCCGAGGTTGCCGCTTGACCCCCCACCAGCTGCTAACAGCTAACTAGCTCTCATAAGAGTCCAAACTGAAGCAGTACCAGCCAGTCAAGAGTGACGAGGACTCGGCCGTCAATGATGTTATAAAACAGTCAATAAAACATGTTTTCAAAAAATGTGTCTTACTGCAACCAAGAGAGACCCTTAAGTATACAGTCATACATGAGCACAACAAATATGGGGCGATGGGTCCAGTATCACGCGAGATTAGCTGTGAACAGACGGACGGACAGACGCAGAGATGCGCATACAAATACATAACCTCTTGGCAAAGATTATAAAGTTTCACTCCCTGCAGCTGTCTACCTGAAGAGAGCCTCATTCGGTCTTCAGTGTGGCTGTGATAGAGGTGACCTGTCTTAGTGTCCTCGAGGACACGACTACAGCATGAAGTAACTGTTTTCATTTGCACTATTATCACTTTTCTGCACTAATTTCCCGAATCCATTGTCACTGTTGTTGTTCATGTTGATATATATTCTTCGATATATATTTATATTGTACATAGTACTTAAATGTTTATGCTTAGTTTCTCTGTTCTACTTTGTCTTTAATGTCCTTGTTTTTATATTTCTCTTGTTTATTGTATATTCTATGTACGATGGGAAGCAATGTGTAACCGGAGTCACAATCCATGTATGCACACGCATACACGTGGCCAATAAAGCTGATTCTGAAATACTTTAAGTAAAAGTTGATATTTGCCCTTACGCTGTACTTTTAGGTGTTCCTAGTATTTTTGGACAGAGTTCAATTAGAAACAAATGGACACAGTAGCCTCTCTATCTTTAGTCAGCGGCGAAATAATGTATTTCTTTATTTAATGTTTACAGTAAAGTGGACTCCCTGTGGTCACAGGTACGGTTCCCCCTGAGCGGACAGGCAGTGGGGACTCTGCCCTCAGCTCCCACCAGGGGCCGCCTGCCTCCTGCTGGTCTCATATGTCGGTCCTTTACTGATGCAGCTTCATGCTGCGGCTCATTAGAGACGAGAGAAACACACAAGTTGTTTTTATTGTATTATAAAAACAACTTGTGTGTGTGGGGGGGATTAATCGGACCGTTGTGACCCGTCTGTTCCCTGTCATCTTTACCGTAATTACACCAAAACACGCAGCGCGAGCTGTGTCTACCTGCTAGAAGCTTTCGTCAAGTTAGCCGAAACTAGACATTTAACATGTCTTGCCACAGAATAATTAAAGCCCTTCACGAAACACACCTTTGTATTAACTCTGAAAGAAAACATAGAAAGAGTGTGTGTGAAATGGATGTTAAAGACTACTTGGACTTAATGTTTGCTAGGCAGGGACGTGCTGTGGTGAGCTGTGCCTCACCTCAGATTGCGCAATCCCTCACAAACTGGGTTGAGCGCGTGCCTTTTGCTTTCTCATTTTTTGTCACCACTGTAATATTTGTAGACACTTTTATTATGTCCTTTCTTTCCATAGAATAAGTAATGTATTTCACATCTGTGTAGAACATGTTTAGTGTTGCTGATCTGACATTAAACTGCAGTGAAAAAGCACAAAGGGGCAAACAGTACCTCTGCCTCACTGAAGGGGGCGAGCGAGAGCCCACGGGTCGGGTTCATGCTTGTTCTGTCGTTGCTCTTCTTCTACACTTCTCTTCTTATATTTTGCTTTGACCTCAAACATGTAAGATTCTATATCCAAGCTTAAAAATGTCTCAAAAAACAGGGAAACATGAACAAATCAACAGCAATTCAACGTCGGACAGGTAAAGTAACCTTTTAAGTGTTTGTTGTTCTCTTTTTACATCCGGGGTTGTTTCACAGATTATTGAGGAATCTCACGATTTTCGCGGATGTTGCCCGCGAGCGCTCCGCTTCTGAAACGCTCGCGGTGGAATCAAATTTGTACCTTGCCTATGTGTGTGTAAAGAATGCAGATATGAAATATGAAAAACAACCAGTAGTCAATGTGCAAGCTGCCAATTTAATGGTTAAGCTACTCTATTGGGTTGATATATTTGTAAATTTGACTTGTAGTGTCAGCGCCTCGCCAGACACGAACCTCACCGCACGTCACTGTTGCTAGGGCTAGCTTAGCTTTATTAGCCATGTAGCTAATGTTAGCCAGTAAAACGAGATCTACCAACAAACCATACATAAAACATCTGAGTAAAAAACCTTTAACGACACATCAAATATCCTGTTGAGTTTAATACGTGTAGGCCTAGCCTGCCTCTGACGTCATGACAGAATGAAACTAAGTGAAGAGAAGTGAGATGTTTTGACTTTTAGTCCCCAGAAAGTTTAAAGCTCCACAAACGGTGGTTTCTGCATTTTCCTTGATGCAGCTCGATAGCAGTTTCTTTGAGTGACACTCGTATAACATCTCACTTATCTACTTTTTGAAACTAGAAAAGTGAGATGCACTTCCAAATCCACTTCCAGACAAATTCAACGCTTTTATTTTGAAGGCAGCATAATCTGTTTCCCGGTATCGCGTCCGCGTCTTGACGCAGCAGAGACGAGGAGCGCTCTGCGGTCGCAGTAGGGACACATCGGACTCCACGCACAGACACAGAAACAGTGAGACGCGGAAGGAACAGTACAATAAATTGATATAAAAACATTCTCTTTGTTTGCTCGTCGATCCCCGCAGGCCTCCAGCGGGCTCATGGAGAGCGGAGCCCCGCTTGTCCGCACCGGGGGCAGGTTGTTCGGATGCCTCTCGCCGCAGCAGCGCCGTTAGACGTTCTCCGCTCGGGATTAATTGGTTGACCGATGGCTCCAAAACATGCGCTCCTCTCCGGCAGCGGCCCCGGGGTTGGAGGGGTAAATAACACGGGGGACCCCCGCGCTTCCTTTCCGACGGCATGGATCCTCGGTGCGGGCGCTGTGGCCGTCTGTTCGCCGAGGAACGGGAAGAGGACGCGGGCGCCGGACGGGATGCTGGCCCGGCGCTTGGTGACCGTCGGCGCGCTGCTGATGCTGATGCTGCAGAGCTCTTTGGCCGCTGACGGTAAGACACCGATGCTGTGTTTGTGTTCTCCAACCTGTAAGAGTGCTCCTTTATTCCTCACAATCAGACAAACAAAACATGACACGACTCCCGCTCCACTCTCAATCTGGCTCGATGTATGATATTAATAATGCGGTTCTTTATCAGCCAGTTTACGAGAAGATCGGCGGTCGTCCCGCTCTGTTCCACGGAGCTGCCTGAGCAGCTGTGTTGTGTAAGACGTGGCTGTCATTGTGATGCGCTCGGTGGATGCTGGGATTGACGTTAGTCCGGTGTTGTATGTAAATAATCGGTGTTGTAGCAAACATGGGCCCCTAACCGATGTCACGTCCCCGGAGCGCACGGCGGACCGCAGCGCAGCGCCGCGCCGCGCAGCGCCGCGCCACCCAGCGCGCTCCTCGCCGCGGCTGTTTCTTTGCATTGAAGGAGAACTTTTCACTCATTCATGGAGCATTGAGCCCCGAGGTCGTCAACCTCGAACAAGGTCCATATGGGACGTTTCATAGTCGGGCACCGATCAATAATTTACGACCTCCGTGTCTTCACAAGCCACACGATAAAACATCCACATCTCAGGCGCGCTGCTTTGACTGCAGCTCTTAAAGAGGACATGGCGTTTATATAATTTAGTAAACATTTTGTATAATTTACAATATAATACAGACAGCAAACAA
>NW_027176483.1:20782646-20815146 GCF_023349555.1 Cebidichthys violaceus | reverse complement strand
GAGGAACGTGTGCATTTCTTAAAGGGCCGATACATATATAATATATGATTTATACATTTATGAGTAGCACCGGTAGTCCTGGGGTTATTTGCAGAGGTTTGATCCTGATTGTAGCCTATAATGAGAAAAGAGATCTGATGATGATACTAATAAGTTACAGCTCAAAGAAAGCTTCTTTCACTCCACAGATCATTTGATTTCAAATGGACTGGCCCAGTTCCAGAGACTGAATCACAACAGCACATATAGACGTTACACAGTCTCCCATTTCTCCCTCGTTCACTCCTCACTTTACAACCACCACTCCATAATTCACAGTGCAGTGAGCGGTAATTTGAGATCCGTCATCGACGTGGCACGATATGATCCCTTACGAAATGTCATTTTGTTCGTTTTCTTGCCAACGTCCAGCATCACCAGCGGTCTGGCCCCCCCCCCCCCCCCGTGGCGTTTAGGTGGCAAAACAACTTGGTGAGATTAGATTGTGGCTTGAATAACTACGGAGGTGGAGCTTCTAAAGTATGACAGTCGACTTCTGCTCTCATACGCTACACAAAGTAGAAAAATGTGTAAATCGTAGAATATTAAAATGATGAAATAGTCTAATAACAATTTGATTCTCTTAGAGGACATATATCTCCTGTTTTCGTACCTTTCATTTATTTGTGTATGACCTTTGGTGTTTTTACAATATGTCCTTGTATGTATGGATGCTGTTTGTCCTATTTCTAAGTATTTACATTTGTACCTGTGCAAATAACTCCACACCGTGATCTGCAGTACAGTACAGTAGACATCAAAGCCTGCGTGCGTTGTGTGCTAAACACCCCCATCGATCGTCAATCACCTGCACCCACAATGCACCTGTGAAAACACCTGTAACCAATTAAATCACTTAGAAATCACCAGCTCGAGGACGCAGGTTTGCTCGTCGGCGTGAGAGACAAATACTGCGTTTGTCTCTCGTCTTCAGCCAAAGTGTGTCTGAGTAAACGAACGCATTGCATGAATGTTAGTGTATATTTACAGCGCCACATACTGATAATACAAAGCAGTGTTTATACTGTTGAACGTCCAAAGTCAAGCTTGTTGTACACGTTCATGTCCATACTAGACTCCCTTTCATTAACCTGATACAACGCTGACACGCGAATGTTAATAAAAGATCCTTTTAAGATATGCTTTTATGGACAGAGTGTGTGTCCACGACCACAAACATTTTTCATTTTATTTCTTCATCCCTGTTTGTTCGTTCCAGTTTGTCGGCAGCGCCTAAAAAAAAAAAAAAAAAAACAGATTTGATGGACGGAGGGAAAAATTGAGTAAATTTCGCTGCTGATCCAGATGTCAGTCGTTATTTCGTAGCTGAAATGGAACTAATGGAAGAATTCGGGCATCAAATCACTTCAGTAACGACACCTCCAGAGAGCTGTCCACTGCTGACGTGAGTCAGGGCTTTTAGAAGCTGCGTGATTTGAATTGACAAAAAAAAAAAAAAAATGGTTTTGGCATGACCCCATCATGAGTCCTGTACAGGCAATAAACTATACATACCCCCCCCCCCGCTGACGGAGAGTACACTCTGTCCTCTGGGAACAACAACTCCAAAGATGAAGTGTCAACCCTGGGATTGGAAGGAAATGTCCCTCTGGAGGAGCCGGGGGGTTGATGCGCGGCGCCCGAAACGCCACCGGGAGTCGAAGGCGCGCTCGGAAGGAGTTTCATTTCCGTTTTAATCGGCTAAATATGAAGTAGAAATTAGATGGGGAGATGTTGAAGAGACCGACAACGAGAGTGACATCCTCGGTGAAAGCGAGGCTTTGTTCCTCCGCGCTCAACGAGCCGCCGAACGGGCCGACAGGCAGACGGCGGAGATTTACTCCGTCTGCAGCTTCAGAGAGAGGAAGAAGAGGGCGGAGGGGAACGAGAACGAGGGACGGAATGAAAATGTAATCCTACGGGTCGCCTGGGAGAGAGGAGGATTTACAGCCGCTTGGCCTCCCCTCCTTCAACTCGCCATGTATCACTGCAGCTGCTCACCTCCGTCCCTCACGCCATCACTCACTGTGTGTGTGTGTGTGTGTGTGTGTGTGTGTGTGTGTGTGTGTGTGTGTGTGAGTGAGTGCACCCGTCTGTCCAAGTGTCTTTCCATTTGTGTGACATGTGGCCTTGAGGTCACGGTTGTGTGGGTAACAGCTGCATTGTTCTGCCTCCCCGCGGGGCGACAGTCGTGGCCGGAGGCAGAATGTCTCCTGGTCGTCCGTCCGTCGATGTCTCGGGAACGCCTCGAGGGAATTTCTTCAAATTTGTCACAAACGTCCGTTGTAAACTTCAGGATGAACAGATTAGAATTCAGTAGGTAAAGGCCAAAGGTCAAGGCCACTGTGAGCCCACGGAACACATTTTCGGTAATAGTTCATATGCTAATTGTGACATTTCACAACAACTGCTAATAGCATACAATTGTGAAGTGATGACATTTTGGACAAACCTGGATGTAAACTGCAACTTGTCTGGTTTGCGGAGTCATAAAAGCTGACTGAGTGTGTTCTTATGTAATTGAGATTTTTAGTGCAAAATGAACATGACAGTTTCATTCTTCACAGCTGACGTCATCAAAAATATGCGTGGGCTCCGGGCTCGTTCTGTCATTCCTAGTTCACAATGACGTCATCTGTTTAGAGCTCGCGTAGACGGGATATAGTTCCCTCTCTAATATCTAATATCTGTTTCTGTTGCTGTGAAAACCGTCTCCTTCAAACAGCTGGATGTATTCAAGTTCCTCCCCGACGCTACGAGATCACATCACGATGACGTCCTCGTTTCCCTTCACGAGCCTGAACGCATCATGTCGTCCATTCGTCACTTTACAATGTCTACAATGTCACATTATCAGGGACTAGAAAGCATGAACGTCCACGTCTTGGTCGCATGTTTTACTGAATGTCGGCCGAAAAACAATGTCAGTGAAACTTTACTTCACACTGTGATGGTTAAGTTGTAGTTGATCCGCGGTTCACACGTGTGCCGATCTGTGAGGGAGGATCCGTTACGCCACTATATTATATATATATATATATATATATATATATATATATATATATATAATATCCACTATAATCCCTGTTTATTATGGAAGCCAAACCATTTACCGCAAGCAACCGCGGACGCTTTCGGCTGAGAGTCGCCAGTTAAACACGGTCGCTCGTTAAACCGAATATATACAAGAGAGAACCCCGTCCTGCACTGCTGTATTCTGGGTAAATGGCGCTTAAAGGTTGGAGAAGCTTGTGACTGGAAGGTTGCCGGTTTGCCGTCCAGTTTGATGCAAAAAAAAATAAAACACGGCCACGACCTTCAAATGACATTCCCTCCAAATGTCTCGCATCAGACTTTCTGAGAATGTAGACGACATACTTCATGTTTAACGATCTCTCGCTTTCTTCTTCGCTACATGAAGCGCTCACTACTTCCTGCGTTGGCGCCAACATTTTTGGATATTGAGTGAGACGCAGTGAGGCGACGTAACGGCCGCAGCGTGGTGAAGTCTTTCCACCGAGCTCATGTTCATGGCGGCGCGTCGCTTCTGTTTCCCCAGCGACGCTTGAAGTATCCTCTTCAGTAATGGGAGCACGAAGACCGTATGAACGGCTCATCGGCCAGGATCTCGTCCATCATCCTGCGCACTCGGTGCATGTCGGTAGCATCTGATATCTCAGTCCCTTTCCAAAGGATGAGTCAGGGCCGCGACGTAACTGGACAGCAAAGAAACAGTGATATTCATGACCATTAGAAGAAGGATTACGCATTTCAAGCCATCTCATGCGCGGGTTAAAACAAATCAAAGGTACAAAGGATCGGCTTCTCCTCCTCATCGCGGTCTGTCCGGTGGAGCGACGACGCATCGCTGCGCAAAACACGACAATCGCTTTCAACGGTTCTGACCGTCTATTCACCGTCCCTATAGAAAATCTACATAAAATATTCACAACTGTGCATAATCATACATGCTGTTCAAGACCTACTTTCAGGTGTTAGGAGGCTGTAGACTGGCCCGGCCGGCGCTCAACAACCCAGATTGGATTGTGGTCCGTGTGAAGGAGATGGACCCGTTGGCGCCACATGGCTGCATGAAGTCCACTCATCAGAGGCTGTTTTGAGGCAGAGGCATTTGGAAACCAGAGGGCCTGAGTTTAAGCTCCGAGAGCCTTCAGATGAACGGCGAAAACAGAACGATATCTTTGGCTTGTGTTTTGTTTTATACTTTAGTTTTTCTGTCTTCTTAAGTGGCACAAACTGTCGGCGTCGATGCTGCGCTCCGCCCTGAGCGTGATTTTACGCTTCAGACGGTTACATAAGGGGCAGACGGTAATTAGTGAAGACTTTATTCCCTTTACTGTAGTTTAAAGAGCTGCAGAGGCTTCATTTTCATCAACATCGCCATGCCGACGGCATGGCCGGGCGTCGAGGTTCAGGATGAGGACGACTGCGTTTAATCAGATTAATATCTGTGATCTCCGCAGTCGGTAATGAAATGGCACTCTGCACTCGCACCATATGTGTCTTATAAAACACACACACACACACACACACACACACACACACACACACACACCACAGGGGACACAGTAAGGGCAAAACACACATCAGGCGCCATCGGGGGCCAATCAAATTCACCCAACTGACGTATTGGCTCGTGCGTCACGTGGGCGCATCCTGCAGCAGATTTTGGCATGTGTTTTACTGGGGAAATCAATACTGCTACACACACACACACACACACACACACACACACACACACACACACACACACACACACACACAGGGGCGCACAATGTTTAAATGTGCCTTAACAATCCATTTTGATTATGCTTTTACATAAAGGTGTGTCTTGTGTGTGTGTGTGTGTGTGTGTGTGTGTGTGTGTGTGTGTGTGTGTGTGTGTGTGTGTGTGTGTCTGAGTGAGTGAGTGAGTGTTCACTTACGTGACGACACGAGTGTGTTCTGTTTTTGAGGGTGCACTTGGGTAAATAGGAGATTATGCGCAAATTAGAGCTTTGAACTTTCCCTTCCTGTGCGCTTGAAGAGTAACTAAACCCCAGAGTGTTGGCTGAAGTGCCTCTACACTAGAAATAGAAAAAAAGAAACGCCTCTAGAACCGGAATTAAGTAAAAAAAAATATCTTGGCAGGTGGGGGGGGGGTCTGGGGCGCGATGACACTTGTCGGGTCATAGAGCGCTGCAGGGATGAGTCCTACAACCAGGAAGTGAGTCAGCATTTTTGCACTTTTGGTTCCCTCGTCTCGAAGTCAAAGGGTTTTCCTGCTGTAAGGTCTGTGGTCAACACGAGCTGAGGGTAAGCGTCGACGCGTCAGTAAATCCCTCCTTCGTGACTTCTGAAGCTTTCACGTGTCTTTATAAGAAGGCGGCTGCTAACAGGTGGCTAAACGTGGCCTAACGTTAGCTTTTCACTTCTGCCGATCGCATTCACGCTTTAAAAACCATAAAGGTGGTGTTCATCTGTCAGGATTATCTCGCCGACCAAAACGTGGAAGTATCGTGAACGTTTCTACAATAATCCAAAATCCAATGGACCCAGCGTGATGCTAATCCTAAAATATAACTCTAACTCTTTATAACTCTCCTGGGAATGAGCCATTTTAGATTCTTAAAGCTGCAGCAATGAACAATGAACAAATGATCACCTGAGCACATTGTTTTATGGCTCGAAGCTATTCTTCCTCACACTCATCCATCACTTTATCTCCCTGCTCCAGCCAGCCTCATTTCCACCAGTTATGTAGAGCCAAAATCCACCAAAAGGTAGTGACTAGCAAGTGAATAAAGTGCAACATGCAGAAGCTAGAGTGTCAGATATTAGCCAGGCGTCGGTGGAGACCAAAACAGAGCTAGAAGTAGAGTGAATATTGGGGCTTGCGTTCGTCAGGTGGACAGAATTCAAATCAATACACCAGATGTGTTTACGGCCGGTTGTGTTTCCCCTAATTGGCCAAAAGAAATTACTAATACTAAAATAATACTTGTACTAAAAGTAATGAAGTATGTTGAGGTATTGGTACTTTTACTAAAAGACCTAAATACAATACAGTAACTTTGCAAAAACGTCACATAACAACCAATGCATTTTCAATGGATTTCAGAATTCCGTATCTTTTTTGATGCAACTTTGATTCTCTGTTTGTTTTAATGAGACAAAATTAAACCTCCTACCATTGATACATACATATATATATATATATATATATATATATATATATATATATAGTTATTTCGGGGGGGTGCCGCCCATTGACCTGCGCGAGGTACTGAGAATCATCGCCCGCTGTTTTCCCGGGAGACGAGCACTTTGTGAAATTCCGATTTACACTTTTCAAGAGAAAACAATCTACGCTTCAAGCGCAAAAACTTTTGAGACATTTTTGAACTCCCAATACCCAGAAACCCCGTCGGTCAGTCGCACCCAGTTGTGTTCACTCTCCACAACAAAGCTCGTCTGTGATGCTTTCGCTACAATCACATTATGATGACATGAATTTCTGTATCGTTTTCTGTACTAAAGTGACCCCATTGACATGCACACGTCGCGTTATACATTTGTTGGTACGGAGATAAAGATCATAGACGCTTTAACGGCTTCAAACCCTTCCAAATGTCACGTACAACATCTTGAATTAAATATAAATATAGAAAAGTAAAACTTCTTGACTTGGCTTCTTTCTCTTTGGGGGCTAAAAAGTATGTCAAATTGAGAAACTCCTCTCCAACCAGAGACAACACCATCTATAATGCAAAGCGTGCAGCAGCAAACAATACTCTGACAAATCAATAATGCAGCCTGGACGCATTGGTAGCTTCACATACTCGGTTGGACACATTCCAGTGACTAAAGTGCAGCAGAGAGAGGTCTTAGGTCACTGAGGAAACTTTGGAAATATTCTCCCTCGCAGTCTGACTCTCTGAACTCGGTGCCCTTTTGCGTAGTCGAAAAACTTGAGTTCTGAATCCCCCCCCCGAGGTTTCGCTCAAAGTTGGAGATTCTCGCTCAGCTTCTCAGTCCTGCAGTCGGGGATCTGCAAAATCCACTTTCAGAGGATGCACTGGACCCGCGACCCACCGGGCTCCTCTTCCCCTCCGTAGTTTAGCGAGCCGAGTTCTTTCGTTCCACTTGGAAAGCTGCTTCATTTCCTCCGCGCTCTTCTCTTCTAATGTCAAAACTGCTTTGCTTTTCCTCCCAGCCTGTTCACTAAAGATCTCCCCGCTGCTCGACAGCAACTTGCATTTCTCAGCCTTCCTCACGCAGCTCCTGCCTTCTGCTTTAATTATACTCTGTTTACACTTTGCTTGTCAACTTACATTTGCTTTCATTTTCTTTCTTTGCCTGCTGGGGTTGTGATTACTTTTGTCTACAGTGCCAGGTTTATTGGGACGCCCTCCAATCCTTGGATCCCAATGTGTGTCTCTTACCTTTCCTGGTGTGTTTAAATGGGCTTCCTGTTTGTTTTACAATTGATTTAAACATTCTGTAGATTCATCAACACCTCAACAAGTACGCTTTACTCCTCTCTTTCTCTCACAGCTGTTCTCTACCGCCACGTTGACAGAAGGTTTGATCTTAAAAGCCTGGGAGCCGCTCAGTGTTTTACTCGTAATGTCACTAAGACGAGGTCAACACATTCTCACTTTTTGACGCGCTGGGTTCCGCTCAAGCATCACTTTTTGACGCGCTGGGTGAATCTTCAACACGTTGTGAATTTAATCAAAGCTGCTTGTTGCGAAGGGAAAGATCATGGTTTGGTACGTTGGCTACGTAACATAAGTTACGTATAAGTTAAGGTAAGTTATGTGTGTTAAATACTTCAAGTATGTTACCTGTTACCCAAGTTACCTCCGTTATTTACTTTACCTGAGTTGCTTACGCTATGTGATGTACGTTAAGTACGTTGCGTTAACTGAAGTCAACGTTGGCTTTGGTTTCACCCGGGACACAAACAGCGGTGTCCTGGGTGAAAGTCCTGCGTCTATTCGACCCGTCCATCAACCTCCTCCTCCTCCGCCCTAGTTTCTCATGTGCTGCCGTCATCACTGCCACGGGCAAAACGGACTCTAGAAGGGTCCCTGGAGCGTCGCGAACCAAGCCGCCCTATTTGACGAGTTGGGACGGGAGACGTCTGAGAAGGACAAACTCTTCGAAACCATCAGAGAAGCAAACAAGACCTCTCCTTAGCACACGCACACGCACACGCACACGCACACACACACACACACACACACACACACACGTGAACACTTCCTCAGCGATCCGTCATCATCTGTCATCACAGAGTTGCTGTCATGCAAGCGAGGCCTCAGCAGCGGCAGGTTGGCTGTGGGAAATGAAGCAAGAGATGGGATCTAAGCTGGCGTGTGTGTGTGTGTGTGTGTGTGTATGTGTGTTTGTGTGTGTGTGTGTGTTTCTTACGTTTGGTTGTGTTTCCTGTTCCCAGGCTTTTCTTCTGTAAGTCTGTCTGTGCTCCTGTGTGAGTAGTCCTCTGTTTACCATGTTTGTATGTCTCGGCTGTGCTCGTTGGCGTGTTTGTTTGCACGCATGGATGTCTGTGTGTGTGTGTGTGTGTGTGTGTGTGTGTGTGTGTGTGTGTGTGTTATTGTCCCTAACACTGTATGTGCAGCTCTTTCTCTATTTGTGTGTGTGCCAGAGAAAATGGATTTAGGCAGATGATGTAATAGTTTTTGTCCCCCTTGTGTGTCGCTCCACATGAGCTAAAGGCTTCGGAGTTCACTGATGTGTGTGTGTGTGTGTGTGTGTGTGTGTGTTTGTGTGTGGCAGGCAATTTTAATGAGATGCATCTTGTATAAAAAAAGACAGGAATGTGATCAGTTTAGCAAAATGATAATCCTTAATTGTTTAAAGTGCAGTATTAAGTGATGTATCTGAGGGTTTTTGTGGTTTATTCTTAGAAAGAGTGTGTGTGTGTGTGTGTGTGTGTGTGTGTGTGTGTGTGTGAGAACTCAAAGCTGTGACCGCCAATAAAGATGGATTTTATCGCGGGGCCAAGTGGTCTGCATTTTAACAACCATTACAGACAATAAATGAGAAAAAATAAATTAGCATAATGGAGGCTGACATCACTTAATCGCTCTGGAGAGAAATCAGTGAAATCCTTCGTCCCGGACCTTCATCAGGCTCCTCAGTGTTTTATTGCTCTGCAGTCAGCGCGCTGCAGCGCTCCATCATCCCTCCCTCAGGACAAAGGAAACACGTCGAGTCGCGCCGTCGGTGAAAATGCAGCGACTCACAGTCGTCCGGTTCTTTTCAATTCAGCGAGCATGTGACCCACAGTGAGACGGATTAGAACGCATCAGAGGGAATCGATTGACCTTTAGCGCTCCCAGGCTCTACAGCCATGTGAGGAACATCTCCACGACCGAGAGAGGACGGAGCCTCTGTGCTGAATCGTAGATTATGAGGGGACTTTTTTTTTTTTTTTTAGCGGCGGGATGGAGAAAAATGAAATTCAAAATGGATGTAGCCTTTGTCACATAAATAATGGAATGAGAAGAGCGAGAGCTATGAGGGAGCAGAGCCAACAGCCTGCTCTATGTCTCTCAAATGATGAGTTATTTCTTCTATATCTGAAATATCAAAATCCCACAGCGCATGCAATTGTGCGCATGCAAGCGCTCAGCCTTTAGCTCAGAGCAGCACCCTGCCTACCTCCAGCCTCATAGAGCTGCTGACGGGGCTTTCTGTCCGTCTCGATGTTGTAACATGGCCTCATGTGTAGCTGCATATATTTTCACATTCATCCCTTTTACCGTCGCGTTCCATCTCAGTCCCCGGACCATTTAGCTTGACGTGAGCGTATTCTTAGCGCATAACTTGGCGTCAAACTATTCCCTTCTCCGTTGCGGGAGCACAGCTCTGACGATGCGTCGCTACACAGCTGTAGTGATATCCTGTCATTGTTTTGGTCCCGTAGTCGGCCTCCTGTCACCGACGCTGCCAAATGGCAACTTTAGTGTAAAGATATGAAAATGACCCAAACGTCTGGTGAAGTGATCCTCGACCGGCTGTGTTCATAAAGTCTTTAAGAGAACCTGTAACTCTTCTAAAAGTCCTCTCCGGTCTCTCGCAGTGTGACCGCATGCACATGTCCGGGGAGAAGGTGCCCTAACCTCTCCTGCTTCATGGGGCGCACCACCATTTGAATAAATATATAATATAAGAAGAAATCTTGTTGTTTTTTTTGCTTCTTCCAAATGCATCCAGCCCCTTCCTGCTGCTCAGGCCCCCAAGGTGTCCACTGTTATAGACGATGAGTCTGTCTGTGTCTGAGACGGTCTGGACAACCCGAGGACGGTCCTGCATGAGCCCAAAAACCAACAAGCAGGGACGCTTTGGCTTTTATAATCTCTGCTGGTTGATATTTTGGGGTTGTGGACCTTTTTTTTTTTTTTTTATTATTTTTAGCCGTTTAAGATGCGAGGATGGTAAAAGTAAAAAGCAACTGCATCATAAAATATTAAATTAAAATTTCAACAGAAATACCCCCGACTGCTCGGTCTCAGAGCGTATAAAAAAACAGGAACTCAAAATTCTCGCAACCTTTTTTTTTTTTATCTCGGTTTCCTCCTTTTGGCAGCTTGATGCACGATAGCCGTGTTCACATATTGGTTTGAACTGAAGTTATAGTGATATATATTTACCTGGTATTGTCTCCACCTACACAGTCTGTGTGTGAGTCATCGATATGTGGACCTGGAGACACCCACCGTAGCGGGAACTACCACAGAGGAGGTCTGGAGTGCTTTACTGTTAGTTTACCGGCTGTGACAGCGACATGTCATCCCGTCGCATGAATGGTCGACAGTTGACAGCGGAACTTTGCTCGATATGATACGTTCTTGGTTATGGATTTTCATGGAGTTAGAAAGATTAAACCACCCGGTGATCGAGAAGGAAGACAATGAAAATGAAGGAGCGACGTTGTTCCTCTACAGCCGGGTCGGACTTTATCAGCAGATCCGGATAATTCCGGGACCCTGGTCAGAGCTGGCCCGATGCTCCGCTGTGATTGGCCAGTCCGCATCTGAGGGGGCGGGATTTGTTGAAGGGTCCATTAAGGCTGTAGCAGCAAAACCACCGAGTGTGTCAAATTGAGCAAGGCTCGTCCGTCCACTGCTACAGATTGTTGCTATCAAATATGTTCAAATCAAGCTTCCCGACTTCCATATAGCGTCCCAGAGTCGTTGGTGTTGTTGCTGCCTGTGCGTCAACAGGCTTCTTCATCTACCTGGATTTGCCGTGTGATCTTTTCCATACCACCCCCCCCCTCCCCCTCTGCAGTTCATCTCTCTGCTCTCCTGAGAGGCTCTAACATGATCCAAACAGATTTTTGAGAAAAATTTCAGATTTCCTACACAATCTGAAACACGTGTGTGTATGTGTGTGTGTGTGTGTGTGTGTGTGTGTGTGTGTGTGTGACACACGGAAAGACAAGTGGAGACAGAGTGGTGTTTTGTGTCTGTCTCCATCAGAAAATAGAGATGGAGTGTGTGTCACAGTATAGAGGTCTATTTTAGCCAAAACATGAGTCTGTCTGAATACCCCAGTCTTCTTCTGCGACCGGCTGTGTGTGTGTGTGTGTGTGTGTGTGTGTGTGTGTGTGTGTGTGTGTGTGTGTGTGTGTGTGTGTGTGTGTGTGTGTGTGTGTGTGTGTTGGAAGTGCACGGGTCAAATGAGGTCTGCGCGCTGCCGCAGCAGCCCAGGACGTCTCCCCAGTTCTGTTCATGCTAGACTGGCTGACCCACGAGCGCCCCGGAGCTGTCACATGACCGTGTCCAGCCAGTCGGGCGGGACCCGGCGACGGAGCAGCACAGATGAGGCGCCGCGCCGCCTTCTGCCTGCCTCCGCGTGTGTTTGTGTCTCGTCTTTAATTGTCGCATGGCTGCGTACTCGTTGCCTCGCCGATGCTATCGTGCGTCTCTGACGTTCGCTCTGGGGTCAGGCTCTGTGGATAAAAGGTACATGTAGACATGAACCATCAAACATCCTAGACGTTGAAGTTGTTCTCAGCTACTCCGGTTTCATGTTCGTGTGCCGGTGCGCTCCATTTCTTATCTTCCATTTAATACAAAAGTGAAATAGAACAGTTGAAATATGATTGTCCTAGCTTTCCTGTGGCGTAGCAGTCTTTAGACCGATCCAACATCACGACACAAGGTTGATGTTCTTCACAATCATTCAATAATAACTCCATAGAGGCGCAATGTGTAAGATCTGTGTTGTGTCGCAGAGGTAGTTTCTGAAATGAGCATGCTAACCAGCTAGCCGCGGGCCGCGCTGTCCCGTAATGTCACTTGTACCTGAGTCACTGTGGCGTCCAGCCTGTCCTCAGTCCGACACGAGAGGAAAAAGAAGCAGAGCTGCCCCGACGGCCCGTCGATCGCGTTGAAGGGACGGGGGTCACGTGGAACGGTTCGTTTCCAAGGCGTCAGAAACGACGACTCGTGTTATTGTCTCCTTCAGTGAGTGACTCAGATTCAGCTCTGCAAACTGAAGGTCTCTGGAGGAAAATTCAAGGCGCAATAATCTCACGATTGCAAACTAAAACCGTGGGAAAAGATCTTGAGACAAAAATATAATAGAAGCAGGAACGTCTTTGATCGCTGGCCCGTCTGATGATGAACACACTGCAACGCGACGGGCGGTCCTGTCGGTTCAGCAGCTACCTAACCGAGAAGCTACAGGTTTCTGAACAAGGTACCAGGACCACATGTTAAAGCCTCAGGAGCAGGAAGCACAGCCAGGCAGCTTAAACATTGCCAGATGCCCAATAAGAATCAAAGCGTAACCGGGCCAGGCAGCTAGGTACCGACCGAGCGGTAATAGATATCCCAGCAGACAGTCTGTAATAGTTCACTTACTGCCGCCTGGAAGTTTCAAGCAGCCTACAGGGCGACGTTATCAATACTTTTCTGCCAACTTCCCGTCATTTCTGGAATGCTGTGTAGTGATAACCTTCCACCAGCTGTTGCGCCTTAAATACACCTGAATCACTTTGACTGCAGTTTGTATTTTGCCGCGTGTCTCTTAGGTGCATTCATGAGCATTCCTCTTCCTTTCTGCTCACTTTATCCTGTAATATAATGTCGTACCCTACTTATGCGTACTCGTGTCATTCGTGAGAAGATGGGGACGTGCAACAACCATACAGAGCTTATGCATGTACTACAACATACTGAGCTTATGTATGTACTACAACATACTGAGTTTATGTATGTACTACAACATACTGAGTTTATGTATGTACTACAACATACTGAGTTTATGTATGTACCACAACATACTGAGTTTATGTATGTACTACAACATACTGAGTTTATGTATGTACTACAACATACTGAGTTTATGTATGTACTACAACATACTGAGTTTATGTATGTACTACAACATACTGAGTTTATGTATGTACTACAACATACTGAGTTTATGTATGTACCACAACATACTGAGCTTATGTATGTACTACAACATACTGAGTTTATGTATGTACCACAACATACTGAGCTTATGTATGTACCACAACATACTGAGCTTATGTATGTACCACAACATACTGAGCTTATGTATGTACTACAACATACTGAGCTTATGTATGTACCACAACATACTGAGTTTATGTATGTACCACAACATACTGAGTTTATGTATGTACCACAACATACTGAGCTTATGTATGTACCACAACATACTGAGCTTATGTATGTACCACAACATACTGAGTTTATGTATGTACCACAACATACTGAGTTTATGTATGTACCACAACATACTGAGCTTATGTATGTACCACAACATACAGAGCTTATGTATGTACGACAACATACTGAGTTTATGTATGTACCACAACATACTGAGCTTATGTATGTACCACAACATACTGAGCTTATGCATGTACCACAACATACTGAGCTTATGCATGTACTACAACATACAGAGCTTATGCATATACCACAACATACTGAGTTTATGTATGTACCACAACATACTGAGTTTATGTATGTACTACAACATACAGAGCTTATGTATGTACCACAACATACTGAGTTTATGTATGTACCACAACATACTGAGCTTATGTATGTACCACAACATACTGAGTTTATGTATGTACCACAACATACTGAGTTTATGTATGTACTACAACATACTGAGCTTATGCATGTACTACAACATACTGAGCTTATGCATGTACCACAACATACTGAGTTTATGTATGTACCACAACATACTGAGTTTATGCATGTACTACAACATACTGAGCTTATGTATGTACTACAACATACTGAGTTTATGTATGTACTACAACATACAGAGCTTATGTATGTACCACAACATACTGAGTTTATGTATGTACCACAACATACAGAGCTTATGCATGTACCACAACATACTGAGCTTATGTATGTACTACAACATACAGAGCTTATGTATGTACCACAACATACTGAGTTTATGCATGTACCACAACATACTGAGTTTATGCATGTACCACAACATACTGAGCCGGTAGGAAGGTTTTGGGCTTACATTTTTTTTCATTTTTTTTCTCGTTTGAATTTTGGCCGATTAATGCAGTTAAAAAATATATATATAACATTTTGAAAAAAAAAAAAAAACGCGGAGAAGGGGCTTTGGACAGAAGCTGGTCCACCTTAAAGGTCAGCCCACCTTAAGCCAGGCCTGGGAGGAAGTTGTCGCTAACTTTAAGGCTAACCCTCTTTTAATAAAGGACTCGACAGTAACAGAAACTTTATAATGTAAAAATGAAGGACAGCAAACAGCAAAACGTCAATAAACATGTTTTTTGATTTGTTGCGTTACTGAAAATGTTGCTGATACGGTCAGAACTGGAACCAGACAGCTTTCTGTTCAGTTACTGTAATGAAGTAGTATGCTGTTATGTCACATCTTCATTATTAAGCTGCCATATAACTGGATAGTATCTCAGTTCCTCAAAATATAAGATGGCTAAAAATGGTAACTTCTTTAACAACTAAAAGTGGCAACCATATTTTCAGTTTTCGCCAATCCAAAACTGAAAACCACTTTTAAAAGTTAGCGTTGAGCAAGAAAGACTCAGGGACTTGGCTTGGGACTTGAGCAGTTGAATTCTGTCTTTTTCATGTTAAGTTCTTTATGGAGTTTTGGGGGATTTTCCAGTCAGGACTGGTGTGTTTTTCACATTAACGGTTTCTCTTACTGTGTTGATCTTTTGGAGCCCAATAATCCAATTTGCCACATAAGTCGATGAGTGGATGCGGTCCATCTGTTATATTGTTGATCCTCTTCGCCACAGCACAGCATTTAGTCCGTTAAGTCAACACCTCAAGGCTGGAAAATGGTGAAATCTTACTGTTAATGTTCATCGACATGATGGAGCAAAGTGAAATCCAGTCAAAGTAGAACCTACTGACCCCTACTGGCCTCTCACATCAAAGAGATAGAGAGTAGGTCTAAATATTTAAAGTATTAGAAATAAACACATTCAATATTTTACAGCTGACACTCTTTATTACTTTTGTTTTCATCACCACTGACCCCTCTAATGAGTTCTATAGCTGCAACATAATCAATTATTCTCTTTGAGGAATGAATTCAAACGATTTTGTTTCTGTTGTTGTCTCTCAGCCTCACTAATGCTCGCAATCCCCCAAGTGATCATAATTGTATTATGACGGATTAATAAACTATTTATGGGCCCGTTTATCGTTTATCTTTGAGCCGCTGCCACAGTGTGTTAAGCCCTCGTATGCGTTTTCATCCCACCATTAAAAATACTGTCTGAACGCCGCCTCTCACGATAAGCTGTGCAAACGCAGGTCATTGATGTTATCTGGTTCCTGTGAAACGTTGAGGGTGATTGTGATTTTCTTGTTCCCGTCGTTTTATCAGCAGATGTTTTTGGTCTCGTTGGCATCTCCGTGTTCGTGACATGAATTCATTTTGCGCTCTGCTCGCTCACAGAGTTGAAATTGATGTCGCTCTCGTTCTGATAGCATCGTAGCTCCTTGTTGCAGCTCCTGGTTGTTACAGCTGTGTTTCAAGGCCGTGCACGACATCCAGCAGACGTCACGTGAGCGCAGAACACTCTGTTTCCCTTCCCCTGTCTGCGGCGACGGTTGCCCCGGTGACAGCATCCCCGTGGTCGGCGTGGAGCAGCAGTAGCAGCAGCAGCAGCAGCAGCAGCATTAGCAGCAGCAGAAGCAGCATTAGCATTAGCAGCAGCATTAGCATTAGCAGCAGCAGCAGCATTAGCAGCAGCAGAAGCAGCATTAGCATTAGCAGCAGCATTAGCATTAGCAGCAGCATTAGCATTAGCAGCAGCAGAAGCATTAGCAGCAGCATTAGCATTAGCAGCAGCATTAGCAGCATTATCAGCAGCAGCATTAGCAGCAGCATTAGCATTAGCATCAGCAGCAGCATTAGCATTAGCATCAGCAGCAGCATTAGCAGCAGCATTAGCAGCAGCAGCAGAAGCATTAGCAGCAGCATTAGCAGCATTATCAGCAGAAGCATTAGCATTAGCAGCAGCAGCAGCATTATCAGCAGCATCGTTAGCAGCAGCATTAGCGTTAGCAGCAGCATTAGCATTAGCAGCAGCAGCGCTGTCGAGCTGAACGGAGCGGTTGATTTGCTGTTAGGTTCAGTCTCTGCGCTGTTTCTCTTCTTTTAGTGAATGCGTGACGTTTACGTCTTATGTTGAAAGCAACTTCAGTAAGTCTTCTGCCAGTGGACGTGTGTATGAGATGGAATTATGACTCTGTCCTTCTTTTCCTCTTTGATTTGGAGGAGCCTTGTTCCACTGACAGCGTGTAGAAGTAGAAACTCAACATGAACGGGATGAAAAGCTCTCAGATTCTTATTTAACTCGCTATATAAAACCAGTCCGAAGCCAGAGAGCCAAAAAAGGAGCAATCACTCCTCACATGCTGTTTTATGCACCTCTGGCAATATGTCATGTAAGATATCGTACCAACTGCAGAAACACAGAGCATGACACGGCAATTATTTTATGTTGGATTGACCCAAACACCCAGAATGTTTGACTTAAACAGCTGTGAAAAATGACATTTCGGCTTGACATTTTGTGACTTTTTACTGTTCCAATCCCCCCCAAATTGCCAAACAATTGAAAGCAATATAACAAAACTTGGCCTAACTACCTAACCTCTGAAATCAAACAAACAAAATAGCTTCACTATCGTTTCTCTATCTGTACTCCACCAAAACCAAATACAGATGAGGCACCAACCAATAAGCCTAACATGAAGTCCAACTCTCAGCATCGAGAGTGGACGTAGTCATGGTGACGTCACCCGTTGGTTTGTCGACTGATGTTATGAAGCCTCGAGTTTGGCGATTTCGCAATCTCCATCTTGGATTTCGTCCGTCGCCATGTTGTCGTTTTTTGCAGCCACTGAACGGAAGTGACCATATTTGGAATGCGGAGGAGTGTCATAGAGACGCCGTATACGTATCTGGTAGCGACAGCGACCTGTCAATCACAGTAAGCCCCGCCCTAAAGCATCCCCTGCTTTATGGTCTGTTTGACTCTAAATGGACCATAATGTACTAAATGAACATCATGCTGTATTGAAGAAGACTTGAAACTAGGAGAAGTCGCCCCCTGATGGTCAGTAGAGAGAATGCAAGTTGAAGACACTTCCACATTGGCTTCGCTCGGCAGAACCGGAGGTCACAGTTTTAAACTTGTGGTTAACATCGTGAAACGGTTGCAGTTTGGCAAGATTAAGGCACTGAAGTTGCTTGGTTAGGTTTCCGAAAACATTATGGTTTGGGTTAAAATAAGTATGTTTGTGACGTTACTTAAGTTGCATTTGTAAGTAAATCAAAGTTCCGTTAAGTTTTTTACATAAGTAAGTAAAATAACACATTTAATGCACCAATTCCATTTGCGTTCCACTGAGCTCCACGTGAGGCCCTAGTCTGACATCAGGCATTCTGATATCAAAGCCAGGGCAACGTCAGACCAAGTGCCGTGTCAGGTTCAAAGCAGCTCCCACGCCACGTCCCAAGAGAAACCCCATCGAGTCAAGCAGAGGATGAAGAGTGAGGAATCCTAAGAGGTAGAGGAGGGTTTCAGCGTGTGATGTGCTTTGATTCCTCATAAGAATTTAATGCCCGAATGTTAATTTGTTCTAGGCTTTACTATTGATGACATTCTATCGTGAATTATTTAAAAAAATGTGACAGATAATTACTTTTATTTAAAGAAAATTTAAATGTTTTTAAAAATCATTTAGATACAGATCATTTCCTCCCGTTTCTCACTCGCCTTTGCACTACTTTACCTCTTTATGCTGCATGTTTTGAGAGTCGATGACGCTGAAAACAGATCAGTTGGATTAAATATGATGAAGCCTCCGACATAGTGCCGCCTCCAGAGCAAGAATCCTGAATAATAAGTTCACTCCAGAATCTTCCTTGTAGATGGATCCAGTCAAAGCCGTGTGGTTGTTCTGCCTGGTGACGGTGTACAGGTATCTACGGTGTGTATGTGTTTCAAAACGAGCCGCTGATGCAACTTACAGAAACAGAGGTGCTTTATCTTTAGCCATTAGCGCTTCCATCCATCGGTGTGTGTAAATCAGATAGATTGGCGGTGACAGGGTTCGGCAGTTACCACTTCTTGGCTTTGTGCTTTGTCCTTTGTACCTGTTTTCTGATTTAAGCCTGAAAAAAAAGGTCAGTTCACACATTGGCTGACGTTTTTCTCATGCTTCGCTGAGAAAAGATGGCTCACTTTTACTTGACTCTACTCGCCAGCGTCCCTTTGGAGAATAACAATCTATTTATTGCTCCTACACTGCTTGTGTTGTCCATATAGAGGCAGATCAATAGAGCGCTGCAGGAATGACGTATCTTTGTAGGCCAACCAGGAGATTAGCGTGACGCTGGTTCCCTCAACAACAAAAACGATGGCATTTTTTTCCCCCCATTGGATTGTTGCAGAAAACAAGCTTTGTGGCAAACACAAGTTTATGATATTTTCACGTTTTTGTTCATCATTCATCATCAAGTGTAAATGCAATCGGCAGAACGTTAAAGCTAACGTTTAGCCAATTCTTAACAACCGCCCTTTTTAAGACACGTAAAAGCATCGAAATTCAGTTCAGTCAGTATTTACTGACGTATTTTATATCGTAGAACAAGCTAAGCTTGTGTTAACCACGGACCTTATTTACGGCATCTAACCAAAAACCCATTCGAAAAACCCATTAACTTTGAGACAAAGGAAACAGAAGCGCAAAAATACTAACTCATGTCCGGGTTTTAGGACTCATTCCTGCACCACTCTGTCCCTGGAGACACCATGTCGAAGACGCCCAGGTATCACACTGGTACGATGTAACGCCTGATCAAACCTGGCCTTATGTTATCTTCATCCTTCCTTACTGATCACCTCGGCGCTGTCAAGGTGACGGTCCTGGTCACAGGAGTCTGTTGGCAAATACGGAAAACTCACAAAAGCCTGACTGAACCCGGTGTAGACCTCTCATTACCATCCATTGATCTGTTTACCTGACCGTCCATCCATTTGACAATCCATCCAAATTGCTTCCTGCCCTTGCCTCCACACAGACAGATGGATGCCTTGAATAGCTCCAGGAAATGGTGTATCTCCATCCTGTTGGACGAAGCCTACTGGCTTTGGACCATCCTTACTCCCACTGAGTCTCGTACCACATCGCTTTGACTCGTTACCAAAACTCCCACTCTAACCACAAAGGCTTTCTTCTTAAGGAAAAAAAATAGTCATTTCAACACATTGGCATTGTAAAATAAATCCTATTACTCCATCGTCCAACGCCTTTTGGAAATGAACTCTACAATAAATCAAACTTGTATAGGCAGCCTTTTCCAGTCAACAATGATATACAATATATCCCCTAACTGACCAGATTGAAACAACATAGAGACGAGTACTTTGTGTGGTGAAGAAAGTTCACCTGTTAAGCTAAACTAAGATCACCAAATAAAAAAGTTGGATGCCCTCGTTGCTCAGCTGGATTTGTAAGTAGGCAGTTGTTTGCGAACAGGTTAGTCATAGCTGTGTAAACTAAAGGTACGTTAGGCTGTCTTTGCGTGTTTCGTTTTATGCCACCTAGTGGCCGACAACACTCAGTGTCGTCAGCCGAGCTCGCAGCTCTGCGAGGCTCTACCCAGGCACGGCTGTACTTTGAGCAATTTGTTAACGATTGGCATTGTGCTTGTTTCTGCAAAGCGCGGATACGTCGAGCGACGACGTTGTTTGCATTCGGTCAGAGAAAGTGACGTAACGCATGTCCCGTGTGAAAGCAAAAGTCAATGTTGGCTTTACGCTTGTTACGCAACGTTGTTTACGCATTTCGCGCAATGTTGCACAGGAAAGTCCGAGATGAGAAGCTTCACTTTCGCAGCTAGCGCTAGTTGGCTGGAGCTGATTTTTCTGAAAGTTTGACACTTTCGCTAACCCTGAATCTTGGAACAGAACACCGCCAATCTGTACACACTTTTTATATTTACATCATCTCAATAACTTTACGAATGGGGATGATGAAAAAAATATTTTGCATTGTTAGTGTGCACGGCTTTTTGGCACGTTGTGTTCTTCGGCTTCACCACTTTCTGAGGCTGGAACAATGTCTGCCAGCCCCACTGTTTTGCTCGGACTAATGAGGTGAAACTACAGCGTCGTCTTCATCGTTATGGATGATGTGTCCTCTGGACTGCAGCCAAGTCTTGTCAATGAGACGAGAACGTTTGGTGTAGTTTTACAGAAAAACGGTACAGCTCTAAAACAGAGATTAAAGCGTGTATTATATTTCATCTGGCCTGTTTGATGATTACTATAATGAAAACTTGCCACCAGTTGGCTAGTTGGCAATTTCAGCCTACCAGACTCCCCCTCCTGACGGAGTTTCACGGAGCTTAGGACCAGCTGGCTCAGTACCATTCTCACACTTCCTAACCACCTGTCCCGCTCACAGTCAGGGTGGCAGCATGGATCAACTCTGCTTGGCACACAAGTACACCACACACGACTGAGGAGGTCAAAGCCCTGGCTGTGGACCATAGACGTTGACCGGTATATTATCTCAGGCACCTGGGAATTAGTAACCTGAATGGTCCAAAAGCTGGCAGTGACCTGGCAAGGCTTTACAGCGTTGTGTTGGCAGTTACAGAGATTTAGCAGGGAACCAGTGGGCACAATGCCAGCTGGCAAAGCACATCGGTCAATACATAAAATGACACTAGCCTAAAGCCTTCTCATAATCTACTATAAGCGGAGTGTTCACACATGGAACGAAGCAAAAAAATACAACACTCCTGTGTGTTTTTGTCCAAATAGATGAAGCAGGTCAGTACTGCCCTGATGCACATTCATCCATCTTTAATCCACACTTTCTGTTCTACCAACCATCCATCCATCCAGTCCATATTTGTTCTCAGCGGAGGTTCTTCTATCCCAGCGTTTTGTCAGAGGTCTGATGGTAGAGTCACATATGTCGCTCTCAGCCAGAGCAGGTGGCTAGCTGCTGGAGGAGAAAGCACTCAAAATACTGCTAACAGCCATGCATATGGTGCGGTCCTTCCACCCATCCATTCATCCCTCCATTTAGCCATTTATCCATTCATCCTTTCATTACTCCCTTCAAACAAATGAATTCCTAATAGCTATCCACACACGTGTTTATTGTCTTGAAGATATATACTGGTCCTAAGAAGAAACATAAACCCTTAGAGCAAGAATCACTATTACAGTGTATGTAGGTGCAAATATAATTACATATAAAACATCGGAAATGAAAATATATAAATTATGGAAACCCCGAAAAATGAAAATACAAACCAAAAGAAACGAAAACATTTGAATATACAGCTAAATCAAAGAGAGTGTGAGTTAAAAAGCCAAATCAGAGCAGGCGAGACCATCAATAAGATGCAAACCGACTAGGTTTCAGCTCTTCAGGGAAGTCAGGAAGAGTTCGGTTGTATCGTTAGCATATACAGCATCCAGCAGCGAACGTGAACTGCCGTCAATGAGCCGCTGCCTGGAAAGGCTTGCTGCAGACAAAAATGCTCAACTCAGTCTGAAGCCCCGCCCCTGCACAGAACGCCATCGCTTTTTTAATACAAAGTGTATTAATATTGGTCTTTCCGCGTGTCCAAATTGCACTAAATTCGACACTGCGCTCCGTGGGGTCCCCAGCAATACACCCACCAAGTGTGTTGTGGATCGGATGGACGGCGTTCGAGGAAGAAGAAAAACACACAGACAGAGATTCCTTGCTCTGTAGTTAGATATTCTGAATGAAAAGATGTGTTTCTAAAGGGTCACTTGGGGGCAGCAGAACATTGTCATACTATCACCATTTAGTTCTTACGGTAAACGTTAGCAAAGGATCAACCAGAAACAACAGAATAACCTGAAATGTCCAATATTTGACTTTCTTTTAGCTCCGTTTGTGGTCTCCACCAACACCGACTCTTCAGCTGCTGAATGCGTCACTACGTTCTCCAGCTAGTCGCAACCGTATTTGTGTGACGTTTAATGCTAAGCAGGTAGCAGCTGAAGATAGAAAAACGTTTGTGCCAGAAAACCAAAACAATGCGCTAAAAGATGCTAGAATCCCCGTAGAGCTGAGGGGAACCGAGTATCGGATGAGAACTCTCTGTAGGATTATAACGAAACGTGACGCCTTTCACATTATACACAGAGGCTTTTGATGCATTAGATATACAGAAAGCTTTATTATTCTATTGATGTAAAATAACAGAGCTCTGGTATTGTCAGTGCAGAGAGTTGTCCATTCCTCCCTTTCTTAAAACATTATATTTATTTTCCAAAATTATTCAAATGAAGGTCAGCAGCATATTATTCCCTTTCACAGCACCATCTGTTTGGACCCAAGCAAAGAAGCACTACATGCGGAAAAGCTGTCGTGGTTCTGGTCAAGATGAATTGCCGCAAAAAAACAACAACAAATGTGACATTTCAGTTAAGTTTCAACAGGCGTGTTTCTGTCCTCTCCCTGCGGTGCGCCAGTAATCGCCCCTGTCTTTTCTAGCTTTGTTGTTTTCTGCTTCCTCAAACTGACAAATGGAGCTCTGGACGCCGGTACTAACACACCACGCTGACATTCAAATAGACAATGGATTGATTTCCCCTCTTGATGATATTTATGATACGACGCCTTATGACAAGGGACAGATTGCTCAGCGGCGGTAGTTAAAAGCGGGGCGGTGAGATGCTTTATAGCAGGTGTCCCGAGGACGGTAGAGCAGCTAAGCCCAGAGCTGCTTTTGTAAAGCCCCTCTCGCTCACAATCACTGTCTTTTAATTAACCAATCCTCCGCGGAGACTTGGGGGAGCGTGGGAAGCGTGCGACGCACGCTAAACACTTTTGAAGGCTGAAATGAGTATGTTCGCTTCAATCAAAGAAACACTCCGCTTGCCTCCAGCTTCCACGTTTCCATTGAGAACGGAAGAAACTGGACGTCAGCCTCGAGCGACGCCAGAACAGAACCTCTCTGCTTCACAACAAACGAGCAGACGCGATAAACCGTGTCGCCCGGTCCGACGGTCAGCCGAGTTTCTTCTTCTTCTTCTCATCTTCGCAAGGTGCCTTTGAGACTAAATGTATTAGGCAGGATAATCGCCTCAGTCTGCCAAACCTTCAGGCTTTTTATTTATTTTTCTGAGGCCACAGAAGAGATGAAGACAGTTCACAGAATAGGAGATAAAGGCTGAAGCTAAAGCCTTTGACTGGATGCTATCTTTGCTGCTCCATTTGCATGTATCGCTCTCATTTGATGTAAAATAAAAAACTCCATAGAGCTGCCATTACTTGCGATACTCCGTACTTTGCTTGGAAAATGTATGTCAGTCTCATCAGTATTGGTCTGAGCTGTGAGTCCGAGCGGTTGTGTTTGACTCCAGTAATAATATATCCACGGGCCTGCATGGCTAACCTAATAGATCAGTTTAGTATCTGTGAAATCACAGCTGATTAGTATGTGTGTGTGTGTGTGTGTGTGTGTGTGTGTGTGTGTGTGTGTGTGTGTGTGTGTGTGTGTGTGTGTGTGTGTGTGTGTGTGTGTGTGTGTGTGTGTGTGTGCGTGCGTGCGTGCGTGCGTGCGTGCGTGCGTGCATGCGTGTGTATGTGTGTGTGTGTCCTAATATATGCACTCTGGAATATCTAAATTAATTCCCTATGCTTTATCCTCTAAAACATAACTGACCTACTTTAGACATTATTACTATTTTTCCACCATTACAGTTTTTTATTTAATCCCTTAAGATAAGTGTGTGTGTGTGTGTGTGTGTGTGTGTGTGTGTGTGTGTGTGTGGGGTACAGAGGAGAGAAAGAGGAATAATATGCATATGTGTGCACTTGCCAGAAGAGTGTGTGCTCTCATGATGAGTGTGTGAGAGCAGATCAGTTTTAAATCTCCCGGCGGTCGGACAGTCGCGGTGGCATTATTATTACGACTGATGAGTTGAAGGCTTCAGCTGTGTGTGTGTGTGTGTGTGTGTGTGTGTGTGTGTGTGTGTGTGTGTGTGTGTGTGTGTGTGTGTGTGTGTGTGTGTGTGGAAGGGGTACAGGATAGATGAGTTACTGAAGATCTGAGACTGGAGTCATTCTCTGGTCCGTAGGAGAGATGAGTCAAAGACTGCTCAGAACTCCGGATTAAACCCTATTTCTTCTTTTTCCCCCTCATCCACCCTTTCCTCCATCTCCCTGCCCCTCATGTTCTACAGCTGAGGGAGGTCACCACGAGTCAATGGGACGGGCTGTCATGCCTCTGGACCCCGAGGCGCCCTCCAACCTCTCAGCCATCCCCCTGGCTGGAGACACAGCTGGGGCGAAAGACGCCGGACCCGGACGTTGGCCGGAGGGTAAAGTCTTCACTGAGGCCCGAGCGGCGGTTTGGACCGAAACAGAAACAGAAGCGGGGGTGGTGCGCACGGGGGTGGATGGCACAGTCTTTGCGGAGACCTTGGCTAAAGTTGGGGCTGAATGGAGCCCCGTGGATGCGGAGGAAGGAGGCCTGCCGAGCGTGCCCAGGAACCCGGCTGCCTGGCTGGGGCCGCAGAGGCTGCAGACGCGCGCCGACAGCCAAAGAGAGCTGACAGCCCTCTCATCGGCTGCCGCCGCCGCCGGGACTGCGGAGCCACCGGCACCAGCGCCGAGGAAACCTTTAGGGCTGCTGTCTAAAGCTGCTTGGACCAAAGGCTCTTATTCATCCTCATCCAAGGCCTCCTCCTCTTCCTCCTCCTCCCCAACTACAACAAAGGCACCCTCTTTGCCCTCCTCCTCCTCCTCCTCCTCCTCTTCCTCCTCCTCTCCAGCCAGCAAAAGAGACAGTCAGACAGCAAGACCAGACAACGTCTCCCTGGTCGTTGTCAACAGCAACTCCTCCAGCAGCAATAGCAGCTCCAGTTTTGGTATGGTGCAGGGTTGTTCCGTCATTTAAACTCTCAACGTTGACTTTCATATTGTGAGCGATCGTTCGCCAAACCTCTCCCCCGGTCAGCAATCATAGCCTAGCAGCAGCAGCAGGCCTGTCGAGCTCTGATTTCTCCACATGCAGAACCGATGTGCATGAGGCTCTAATTAGAGCTACGCCACACTGCATTTAAAGAGGGTGGAGGGTGCTGTCTTTTTCTTAGCCTCTTTAAACCCCAAAAAGACAAGAGCAAACATGTATTCATTCAGAGATTCATTCATGCATTCATGTATGCATGCATTCTTAATTATTAGGAGCATACAAAGAGCAGTGAAGGTCATCATTTCCTCTACATGAATCATCAATAGTGAGGATGTTTTTTTACCTGGGACATGTAGCTATAAGAATTAATTAGCCATCAAGTGCATATTTGAGACTCTTTTAGCTGCTCCGGTTTAAAGGCAGGGTAGGTGATCTTCATTAAAAAATCCTGACAGCAATCAAGGTTGTAATGCTCTAACAGAAAAAAAAGTAAAACCTATGGTATCTGTGGCTGTAGCAGGACTGTAATAAGCCAGTCATTACATGGACAGGCTGCCTGCCTACACTCATTGCGCGTCACCGGAATCTTCCACAGGCTGCTAGCTGTGAGTGCTAACAGTAGCCGTGTTTGTTGCTTGCATTCATTGTCATCACTTTAGGGGAGTGTCTTTGGAGTGAGGCCTGAAGGGACGTTGTGTCCGTGTTGCCGACTCGGCGACTTTCTCGCTAGATTAGGCGACTTTTGGAACTAGCGCTGCGAGCTAGTTACGTCGGAAAAGAGTTGTCAACACTGAGCCGGGATTTTTAAAGTTAGTTTCTTTAAAACGAGTCGGCAGGAAATACTTAAATGTGAGCTAGCTAACTAGGAGGTGATACCATTTTTTTTTTAGCCATGTAGATATGAAAACACTGCTTTTGTGTTAAAAAAAACTAATTTTGATGGTAAAACTGTCAACGTCTTTGTAACCTGAGTAGATTCCAGAGAGAAAGAAAAGCTTGGCAGTGCTGCAACAGTGCATGAGGGGGTGGGGCTTAGCGAACGCTCCGTTGTTTTGGATCTCAATCTTCAACGTCAATAACCGTTGTCATCAAAATGTTATTTTCAGCCTTTGCTATCACCATACCCACCTAAACAACCATCGTCTTTATCCCATCATCATCATCATCATCATCATCGTTTTGTCATCGTCTTCCATCATGTTGTCATCATCGCCGTCATCTTTGCCCTCTCCGTCGTCCCCATCACCGTGTACCCGTCCCATTCCGCTACCTCCATGTCTCCCCACTTCCTGCCGCGCCATCGCCACGGTAGCAATGACATCAGCAGCAAGGTAATTCCTCCACGTCTATCATTTTGGACAAAACGCTAAATATCGCGTGGACTTCTCATCACAGCGGCGGGAGGATGAGAGGGGATGTGGACGTCTCTCAGGCTGAGAGGATCGATTGCCTCCCTCTTGTTCGCTCCAGCCTCCCTCACGCCTCTCATCGACACGCGTCTGACTCCTCCGTGTCGGAGACGATTTAGATGGATTAAATGAACCCCTGACATTAAAACGCTCCTCTCGTTTACGCATTAGAATTGGATTTCTACTTCCTACGGGCATTTCTAAACTGCTGCGCTCTTCATCTCATGTATTTAAAATCGAGGATGGATGAATGTTAAATGGATCTTTGCACGCATCTTGGATGCATTTACACTTTTTTAAAAATCCAAATAGAATCCAGATTTCCAAGTCTGAGCCAGATGGGAGCCATAGGGGTTCATTAAGTTCACCAATGCGCTACACTGCTTGTCTACCATCCTCATTGTTAGACCTGTCTCTGTCATATAGGCTCACGTTGTAAATGTTGAAGGATAAGGTTGGCGATATGTTTCTTTTTGTTATTTTGAATAAATGCAATAAGAAGACCAAAACCAACATCTCAGTAGACCGACTTAACATTTAGTTCTTTATTTGTTTGTTTTTTTAAAACAGGCTGACTAATTTCCTAAAACAGCTGGCCGCTGTAGTTAGTAGCAAACGTTACTCAAATGGGAGGAAACGCTGCATTTGTTGGGGACTATATTCAGCTGCTTATTAATACGGGTTTGGTTCAGTGAGTGTCTACGGTGGCGGGACGGTGTTCATGGTAATGAAGTCATTCAGTGCAACGGTGTGACTCATTGCTGTGTTTTTGTGCTCTGCAACACAGTGGCATGAGCCGTGTCGGGCTCCACAGATGCTTCATGTCGAGGATCGATTGGATGTTGGTTTTGGCCTTCTTAATCAAATGAGTATACTAAAGAATCCCGCTGGACATCCTTTAATATCATTGTTGTCTAAATGCTTCCCTCCCTGCAGAGGAGTCAGTGAGCAGCCTGCCGGCCTGGGATCTCCCCACAGTCCCCGAGTCGCTGCTGTCCACAGCGGGCGACCACGACGTCACACTCCCTGCCAACGTCACCAGCCCTTTCTCCACCCACCAGTGGAACACCACCATGCCCGTGCGCACCAGAAACCTCTCACGGCACACGCCCACGTCAACCACCACCGTAAACACGCCACTGTCACCCACCACCACCACCACCACCACCACCACCACCACCTCAACTGTACCGTTATCCACCACAGCGAGAGCACAAACACCACCGGGATCCAGTACAGTCTCTCAAACCACGAGCCCGGACACTGTGACCAACGAGGGCCTCCAGCTGACGACAGTAACGACGACGACGCCCTCAACGACCGCTCCTACTGTGACCGCCGCAGAGATGACGACACAGGCGGCGACCGCCGGGAGCGATGTAACCGTACCACCGAATACCACCACCGCTGCTACAACCGCCCGGCTAACAACAAGCCTCAAACTGACCACAGCGGCTACAACTCAGCCAACAACCACCACTACGACCACACCTGCCACCACCACCACTACTACGATCCCCCCAACCACCACCACCACCACCACCACCACCACTACCGCTACCACACTTCCCACCACTACTACAACCACTACACCTGCAACTACTACTGCTGCTGCCACTACCACTACTACCACCGCTACAACCACGACAACAAAGGCACCCGCCACCACTCTCTTCATCCCGATGGAAACCACGCCGCCTCCCACCACGACCACTGAACCTCCATCCAGTACCAGCGCCGAGGAAAGTCCTCTACCGTGCAACGTGACCGAGAAGTTCTGGGTCAGAACAGGTACTAGTCTTAAAAGCAATAGTTTTATCCTTCTGCTCATGTCAGCGGCTAGCTCACAGCTATGCTTAGCAGATGCTAAGCAACATTTTCTCTTCATTTCTCAAATAGATTATCCTTCTGCGTAACAGTTAACAGAAGGCTAAAATATTCGCAACATTTTCTCTCCATCTCTCGAATAGTTTGTGTCGCAAAAGAGGCATGTCTTTTTTCAGGAAAACAAAGTAATGATGAAGACAGGTGAAATACTACTTCAGAGACTCGGGCACGATGTACCTTTTTATGTCCAAGATGTAATTACATACACATAAATTTGTTGAAATCTTGCACAAAAGCAGGGGCTGATATTCTTCAGGCGTAAACACTTCTTTTGATAAGAAGCTGGAGGCTGTAGCCTTTGATCACATTTACCAGAGATGGTGTGATACTAAAGCACTGAAGCCTTTACTGTTGGCAGCAGCTGCAAAGTGATCAAGGAGACATTTAACCAGAGGCCAAAGTCCAAGCTCCTGTTTTATGGAAATATTATTGACATAGTATTATTTGAGGCCATAATTGGGGTCAAAGTGAGATTTTTCACAGAATGTTAACAAGCCAATTATGAACACATTGTGCACAGTCAATGCGCTCCAATTTTGATAACGTTTTTTCTTCACAGTTCTATCTATTGAGCTGCGTAGGAGCTGCCTGGATCTGATCCTGAAGCAGAACCTCTCTAAAGGACTGAGCCACGCCCTGCAGAGAGCCCTGAATGACTCCACAGCCAATGCACAGGTCAGTGTCTCTTTCACCCCCACACAGGTTAGGGGGTGAAATGCACAACTCACTCAGCAACCGCGGTTTAGTGACCAGTTAGGAGTTAAAAAAACACAGCGTCAGTGGCTAAAATCTATAAAATGTATCTATTATATTTTTTTAAATATAAACTTTGAATATGTCCAAGTTCACTGGTCAGTGACCAGTAACTACACTTCATAGGCTAATAAACATAGGTCAGTGTTTAGTAAACACAGGTTAGTGGGTAGTAAATTCAGGTCAATGGATGGTAAACAGGACAGTGGCTTGAGCCCACAGGGGCCAACAATCCCAGTTCAGCAGGTAGTAAACAAAGCCACCTAACACAGATCAGTGGCTTGTGAACCAATGTCAGTGAGTAATAAACACAAGTCACTGACTAGTAAATAAAGGTCACAGTCTATTAAAGCTGGTACAGGCACTTATAGGCAAAAAGTCATTCAGCATATTGTAATTCAAGTGTCCTTCTGGCTATATTTAGTTCTGTTCTGTTTCAGGGATGGAAAGAAAATGTTGGTAATCGTTTTGCTTTCTGCTAATGGCTCCGGCTAGCTCACAGCTACGTTTAGCACAAGGCTAAATCATTAGCAACATTTTCCCTCCATCTCTTTAATAGTTTAGCTATCTGTGTTACGGTTAGCAGGAGGCTAAATCATTAGCAAGGCTAAATCATTAGCAACATTTTCCCTCCATCTCTTTAATAGTTTAGCTATCTGTGTTACAGTTAACAGAAGGCTAAATCATTAGCAACATTTTCCCTCCATCTCTTTAATGGTTTAGCTATCTGTGTTACGGTTAGCAGGAGGCTAAATCATTAGCAACATTTTCCCTCCATCTCTTTAATAGTTTAGCTATCTGTGTTACAGTTAACAGAAGACTAAATCATTAGCAACATTTTCCCTCCATCTCTTTAATAGTTTAACTATCTGTGTTACGGTTAGCAGGAGGCTAAATCATTAGCAACATTTTCACTCCATCTCTTTAATAGTTTAGCTATCTGTGTTACGGTTAGCAGGAAGCTAAATCATTAGCAACTTTTTCCCTCCATCTCTTTAATAGTTTAGCTATCTGTGTTACAGTCATTAGCAACATTTTCCCTCCATCTCTTTAATAGTTTAGCTATCTGTGTTACGGTTAGCAGGAGGCTAAATCATTAGCAACATTTTCCCTCCATCTCTTTAATAGTTTAGCTATCTGTGTTACAGTTAACAGAAGACTAAATCATTAGCAACATTTTCCCTCCATCTCTTTAATAGTTTAGCTATCTGTGTTACGGTTAGCAGGAGGCTAAATCATTAGCAACATTTTCCCTCCATCTCTTTAATAGTTTAGCTATCTGTGTTACGGTTAGCAGAAAGCTAAATCATTAGCAACATTTTCCCTCCATCTCTTTAATAGTTTAGCTATCTGTGTTACAGTTAACAGAAGGCTAAATCATTAGCAACATTTTCTCTCCATTGCTCTTGTAGTTGAATATTAGCAAATTTTTCTTAATATCGTTTTCAAGAAAACTGCCTACCCTGCAGTACCACTTGATTAACAATATGCTTAAGGGTTGTTATGGAATTTTTGCCCAATAACGCAGGAAAATTGCCTACCCCAGCTTTAACCACAAGTCAGTACAGTAAATGCAGGTCAGTAGCTAGTAGCACAGGTCAGTGGCTAGTGAACACAGGTCAGTGGCTAATGAACACAGGTCTACAGATAGTAAACACAGAGCTGTGGCTATTAAATACAGGTCAGGGGCTTTTGACGACAGGTCAGGGGCTTTTGACGACAGGTCAGGGGCTTGTAAATCCTGGTCATTGGCTACGAAACACAGGTCAGTGGCTAGTAAACATGGGCTCATAGGCCCTCTAGTACGTCAAATGTTTTTCAGAGCTTTAGCTTGCTTTGCTGTTAGTACCCACATTTTACCTTAGCATTCAATGTGCTCCCCACCGACTCCAACAGTACGTACGCTCTTGATGTAAATTAGATGACCTCAAGAGTCTCTCTGCTTCATTATTCTGAGTAAAGGTGCTTTCCTACCATAAGATAATCTCGTCTTTACATTTGAATTTTGGCACAGTGTTGGCTCTCCGCGTGTGCAGACATCCTATTCTTGTGTCATCATTTCACAATGCTCTAAATATATATTTTTTGTCATTTTTCTCCTCCCACTCGTTCACCTCCGCAAGGACCCGTCTGAGAAGAGTGGGGAGAGGTGACTAATGCAGACAGCGTTTGGAGTCTGAATAGAAATAACCTGTTGAATAGTCAGGCGTTGTTTTGGTCAGAGAGGTTTTTTACGCACACTCGCTCACACACACACACACACACACACACACACACAAACAAGATAATGGAAAATTCTTCCTCTCCTGTTCTGTTGCGGATAGTGTTTTTTTCTCTCTGTCTCTCGCCCTCTTTGTCAACTCCCCGATCGGATCTGATCTGATTGCTCCCTCAGTTTAAGTCGATAGATTTTCTGCCAACCTGTCTGTCTCTCCTGTCTGTTGGTGCCCGCCCTTCCTCTCCGTCTGTCCACCTGCCTCTCTTCGTGGCGCTGTCTGTTCTTCCGTCTTCATCCGCCTGCTTTTTCTATTTTTATCCAGTTGTTTGTGAGCCTGCACCGGGAGTGACTCAGTGTCTCTAATCTCCCGTCCATTTTCATCTACCCCCTGCGACACACACACACACACACACACACACACACACACACACACACACACACATCTCAGTTATCCTCTCCATCAGCTATTCAGTCTGGATCAGTCTGTTCAGAGGCAGCAGCGGTTTAAGGAGAGCTTTTTTTATTCATGCAGGCAGTGTTTTCAGGCGCTGTTGATGGGCAAATATTGGCCTCGGCAGCGACGGGGATCGTCAAACAGCATGAAATTAGCATGCGGCGGCGTTTACTGTGTTGCATCATTGAACAGTGCGGT
>NW_027176483.1:20740146-20777646 GCF_023349555.1 Cebidichthys violaceus | reverse complement strand
TCTCCTACGGCTCCCTTTCATGTTTTAAACCCTCTCAGTTGCTCTCCGCCCCCTTTGTTCCCAGCTCCTTTTCTCATTTTCGGTCTCTTTCTCTCTGCGATCGTCGAGGTGCTCTCCTGACTGCAGGATGATACGTGCGCACACCGTCACGATCACGAAGTGGGTCTGGGCAAGCGGAGGCCGATATAGGCTCCATTCATAATTAATCCTCTGAAATATTAACGCTGGTGGAGAAATGCGATGGGAGGTCCTTGTGTCCGCTTTACTCGGGTGACGTGCGGGTCTTATTATAGAAAGACAGAGGAAACACATTGTCACAGTGTCTCTGGAGCGCCGGTATGCATTCTTTATGGGGCGACTTAGATGTTTGGTATGATACCGTTAGATTCTTCTCTATGAATGTTTTAATTATAAATCTGCAACCTGTTTATGTGCTTGCCATAAATAAAGAATTGAATAATCATTCCAAGAAATGATGCGTTCACCCTCAGATCCAGAGCGTGTCCCAGGAGCCGGGCTCTCCGTCCGTCTCGCTGGTGTACGTGGTGAAGAACCAGGACGCCATTCTCAACGGGACGATCTCCAGCGGCCTCCTCAACCAGCTGACCGCGGAGCTGGTGGGATACTTCCTGTTCTACCCGCCCATGGTCATCGCCGAGCGTAAGTGAACTCAGGACCCTGTGGTCCTCAGGCGGAGAGCTGGAGAGCGAGGCCGTGTCCTCATGAAACATTTGCAACTCCTAGTTTTGAATATTTTAAATCCTGTAACGTCTACATCCGTGGTTTGACGGCTTACAGCATTTCTACGTTTCTTTGTGTGTTTCTGCAACAACTGCTGATCGGTGAAACAGCGGGAATGTGCATCACGTCGCCCGCCTGCTGCTTGTCCGCGAAAACGGACAAAACAGAAACGGGCGCCCACTCACAAAACCATTGCTCCGTAGCACAACACGTGGTGAAAGAATCCGCCTACACCCCAATAAATGCCCCGGGAATTGAGATTTCTTTGGGACTATATTCTACCAAACTTACTGTCCCTTCTGGAAATGTTTTGGATTGTCTAATGCAGACTTTATTTCTGCAAAGACACGCTTCTCCAACCCCCTCCTCGCTCCAAACTCCTCAAATATCGCCCGTCGGCGCCTGATGTCAACGCACCTTTTAGCGTCTGTCTGAGACGCACCGGGCTTTCTCCTAGCTCCAGTGTGAACCGCTATTAGACGGTCAGACCAACTGGCGGCGAGTGATAAAAACAGAGAGGCAACCCAGGAGGCCGAGTCCCCGAGTGAAACCGAATCAACGTCGTTGACAAATCCTCCGCCTTCCCTTATTCTAGGCGACAAACAAACTTATTTGAACCCAAACGAGAAAGCGGTTTTGTTAGACACTGTATGCATGTAACGATATGTTTGAACCAGGAACCGTAGAGCGTCACAGTTTAAAGGGTAGCTGATCAGTCCTGATCAAGGATTCAGGACTCACTAAAAACGTCCCATTTACTTCCATTGTATTGGTGTGGAGGTATACATTTATCATTACTACCACTAAGTAGTAATGATAAAATGAGCTTTTTGACATTTTTGTGAATTGACCCTTTATTAAAGCTTGGACCTCCAATTCACTTGATAGCACATTAGTACGGTTAATACCAGTGAACGTGCCTTTTGTTGTATTTAATTCTACGTTGAATCCAAACAGGACAGTGAAAGGTCACAAATACTATAATATGCAAATTAGCAAGCGAGTGATGTTTTGAGCCGCCAGCAGCTAAATGAGTTGGCTCTGCTGCTCATGAACATGTCCTCTCGCTCTCTCGCTCTCTCTCTCTCTCTCTCTCTCTCTCTCTCTCTCTCTCTCTCTCTCTCTCTCTCTCTCTTTCTCTCTCTGTCTCTCTCTCTCTCTCGCTCTCTCTCTCTCTCTCTCTCTCTCTCTCTTTCTCTCTCTGTCTCTCTCTCTCTCTCTTTCTCTCTCTGTCTCTCTCTCTCTCTCTCTCTCTCTCTGTCTCTGTCTCTCTCTCGCTCTCTCTCTCTCTCTCTTTCTCTCTCTGTCTCTCTCCCTCTCCCTCTTTCTCTCTCTCCCTCTCTCCCTCTTTCTCTCTCTCTCTCTCTCTCTCTCTCTCTCTCTCTCTCTCTCTCTCTCTCTCTCTCTGTCTCTCCCGTTTCTGAGTGGTCGCTCTGCTCTTACGGAGGGACTTGGCCGGCATTGTCTAACCCGCGATTAATGGTGCGCGGCCAACACATTAAAGTTCAGTCAGAGAGCCTGATACTCATTCACTTGATGTACCTCCAAGCCATCTTTTTTCTCAGAGGCGCTGCCGGGCAATTACGACGCTGCTGTAATTATTCACAGAGGGCTGTAAGAGGCGCGTGGCGCTGACAGATGCAATGTGTGGCGCAAAATAACCTAATAAGCTTTTTGCAGCTTTTGCATCATACCTTTCTTCTATAAGGTACAGGCCCCACTAGCAGACTTGGGTGTGCTGATGTACATCTTTTTTTTTTAAACCACTAAATGTGCCAAGGAAGTGTTATCAGGGCCATATTTATTCTGTTTTAGTCCTGAAAAGGCTCCCCAGACAGAGATTGGAGGTACGTGGGATGGAGGATTTACAATATTGACACAAAGGATGTTGTTTAGCTGAAGAGGGGACCTGAACCTGACCGGGCGAGTCTCACAAGGCCACTGCTGCAGTTTGTTCTCTAACCGTAGAGCTGGCTCAGAGTAATGACAACCACTGAGTCCACCGCAGAGCCATGCATGATTCATGACTCAGCGTGTGTTTGACCTGGGGGGGGGGATTCAAGATTACTCTATACTGTGTAACGTAAAGAAGGAAAGGCATCATGGCCTCCAGACGGAATAGAGTGAGCTCAGATTTCAACCCTCTCTCCTACAAAACACATTCATATTCTACTCATGTGTTTTCCCCCACACACACATGTAGGAGGAAAAAACGGTTGTAAAAATGGATTAACGTCACTGTAATCCATTTGCTGCATAACAGTTGATGGTGCAAGGCGGTTGGTCGGGGTGCAAAGAACTGGACTTTGACACTGAACACTGGGATCCTGCTAGCGCTCATTTAAAGCAGCTGTAATCATTTTTTTTTATCATCATCCTTGTTATAGCAGTAGCAGTTTAGTGTATATATATATATATATATATATATACATATGTATATATATATATACACAGCCACTATATGCATCCGGCCCAGAACCAAGCCAGACATTCTCCTCAGGAGCTGGTGGAGACCAAAAACTAGATCAAAAGTAATCAGGTTGACATTCTAAAATAGAGTTGATAATGCACATTCGGTGCACATGGATGTTGTTTTGTACTTTATGTTGGAAACATGTTGGTGGGTTGAGTTTAATGAGTAAAGAAAGTAATTCCTGTCTCAAGCATGGAGACACACAGCAGTACACACGGTGGTGAGACTACAGACGAGCTCCTTTCGTCTTCCACTCCGGCCTCCGACGCCATCTGTGAGCTTTCAAAAGGGCGAACAGCTGTACGGCTCCTACCGTGTCAATCGTGCCGCAGGCGGTCTGTTGTCCACGCCCCCCCCCCCCCCACCCCACCCCCGAATGAGCTAATTTTATCCCGGTGAGATTAGATTAGTATCTATTTGCGCCTGCTCTCAGCACCCAACGGGCTGAAACATCACACGGCCACATCCAAACCCACTCAAAAGCATTTATTATTTATTACTAAAGGTGAAACTGATGACAGAATAAGACACGTGTGGATATTGATCTTCACATGCAGAGGACTCGATGTCGACTGCATGTGACCATTTAACTGGAGGGCACTGTGTGCCGAACACATGACGTTTACATTACAGTCATTTATCCAAAGCGACTTACATGTCGGTATCTATCTACACACTGTAGACAGGTTAAGGGTTAAGTGTCTTGCTCAAGGACACATTGACGTGAGACTGGCAGAGCAGGAGATCGAACCGACGACCCTCTGATTGAAAGGCGGCCCTGCTCTCCACTTAGCCACGGTCATCCCCGCTCTCTACCAGAGAATAAACGGTACAGCTGCAGCCCTCCTACCCACTTCCTGTCCAACAATAGAGCTAATTTATACGCTGCAAAAAGGTAAAGCTAACGTAACTTTTTTTATTTTAAGATTGGCATCGTCCATAACAATGAATTAGCGTGACGCTTAGTGCCACACACGGGTTAGGGAAGTCAGGAAGTACTGAAATAATTTATTGTTGCTTTGTTGACAGAAAGACACATAACACCAGCCTCGTGCTTCTCCTTTTTCTTTTGATTATTACTCGATTTGATCTGTTCCCTCCCCCACCGCCGCGGCGTCAATGAAATGAGCGTGCTGGATTTCGTCGGCACGTTGAGCTGGTTCTGAACCCTCAGCGCCAAGCGCTTGCGTGAGCTCGTTGTCGGAGGAGAGCTCGGTGAATGTAAATGTGCATCGGCATCGGGGGAAGGCTCGAGCAGAAGCGCTCCAGCAGCGACACCGCCGCTGCGCCGCCGATCGACTCGGGCCGAAAACACAACTCTGGGCCAGACGGCCAGCTCGAAGGAGTTAGGCAGGGGGGGGGGGGAGAGAGAGAGAGAGAGAGAGAGAGAGAGAGAGAGAGAGAGAGAGAGGAGAGAGAGGCTGATGGACTGAGGGGGGCATGATGGGTGGATAAAGACAGAAGGAGACAGTCGGTCAGACGTAAAAGGAAACGAATGGAATAGGCTGACAGGTGAACAGGTAAACAGGTGCAGAAGCACGCAGGCGGAGAGAAAGATGGAGAGGGGAAGTAGACAGTGAGAGGTAAGAACATAGACGTCACAATGCAACCTGACAAGGACCCCCCCCCCCACACACACACACACACACACACACACACACACACACACACACACACACAAACAAACTGCATTAACACGGCGTCGATGGATCCCGAAAACACTTTTAATGAACAAATCATGATAAATAATACATACATATAAATCAACAAATAGCTTGATGTATTCAAATTAAAAGTATATTTAGTACATTATTATGTTTTCATGTGGATGCCATCAAATAGAAAATGAGAATAAAGTAAAGACTAACATATATACTGTATATATATTTATATTCTATCTGTCACATCCTGAATGTCTCAACATAACAGGAACTACTACCTGAGGAAATCGTTTTTCAAACTGCGTTCAAATATTTAGATATCATTCATGTGGAAACCCGTCGGCATTAGCGCCAGAGGAGGAGGTGACCAGCCGGCTGAGAGCGAGAGCGTTTGGGACGAGAAGAGACGAGTCGAACTGTCCCTCACGGTCCGTTCTGTGGTTGTGTCTCTTTAGGACAATGATGTCTTTGTTAAAGTCTGACACACACACACACACACCTGTCATAAGGTGTCACTTGAACTCCAGGCTTAGAATGACTGTGGTCTGCAGAGACACAGATGTGAGGGAAACGGATTTGCCGAACGGATGAGCTTCTTTTCCGACGCTGCGTTTCGTACCACAGGAGTTGTAGCGCTTTGACATCGGAAGGTCGGTTTGCCGTCACATTTGTGGTTAATTAAGGTTATTTTCAAATGTGAGACATAACTGGGCGGATATGTTAAGTGTTTGCTAATTATGTGGATATGTGAAGGTGGTTCAGAGTGGCTAACCGGTTCTGACATTTTAAAGAATGTGTGTGCCTTCGTATTTTGATTAAAACAAGATGAATTGACTTTGCTTAAAGCTACTGGGGAGACCTTGACTATTTCCATCCAGTTATTCTTAATTCTTGTGGTCAGATTCCGTACGATGTCAGACGAAAACATGCAGATTCACTAGAAACATGTGCTTTGCTGGGCTCGAGAACCAGAACCAGGACCGGGACTGATCGGGGCAGACTGTCACACCCTGCTGCAGTAGAATGAAAGGGTCTGAAGAGACTCTGGTGCTCTGAAGCACTGCTGACAAAATCAACACGTAGCAGCTTTAAATGCTTTTATTTTAAAAAATTGTGTTTTCTGCAAAAAAACGCTAACTTTCTCTGTCTCTCTCTCTCCCTCCCTCTCTTTCTCTCTCTCTCTCTCGCTCTCTCTCCCTCTCTCTCCCTCTCTCCCTCTCTCCCTCTTTGTCTCTCCCTCTCTCTCTCTCTCCCTGTCTCCCTCTCTCTCTCTCCCTCTCCCCCCCCCCCTCTCTCTCTCTCCCTCTCTCCCTCTCCAGCCCTTGAATACCATAACCTTAACACATCGATGGCGACCAAGAACTATTGGGTGATAACAGGTAAATAACTCTTGCACACACACACACACACACACACACACACACACACACACACACACACACACACACACACACACACACACACACACACACACACAAGTGCTACTGGGTGATCAGCGGTAATCAAGAGCCGCATTGATCGGACAAAACAGCAGTTAGCCCTGGCGCCCGTTGTTGTGCAATTCAGCAGAATAGTATCGGCTCTCATTTTCCTCCCCTGTCCTAACAAAGCCAGCCCCCCCACCCACTCCCCCCCCCCCCACCCCCACCCACTCCCTCTCTTGTGCTCTCTGAGTCCAGAGTGTCTGGAGCTGTTCTGTTCCTGGGAAAACCTATTGATGTATAATTCACGGCTTCCTGACTGGGGCAGAGGGAGAGATCACTTCACATCACATCACGGCCGGGTGTGAATGATGCTGAACTGTGTGTGTGTGTGTGTGTGTGTGTGTGTGTGTGTGTGTGTGTGTGTGTGTGTGTGTGTGTGTGTGTGTCGCTGCAGCTGTAATAGAGGTTTCTGGGCATCTTTTAAATGGAAGGGAACATCATCTAGTCCTCTCTAATATTCTAATCTCCCGTCTATTGTTTATCCCTCCTCCCTTGTTCTCCTCGATATCAATGCCTCCCTTTTGATATCATCTCCTCGTCTCCTCTTTCCCTGCTCCCTTCGCTCCGTCTCCCCCTCTCGTCTCTCCTCACAGTGATCCAAGACGTGGAGAGCTCCTCGCTGGAGGCCAACTACCAGAGCTTCGCCAGTCTGATGGAGCAGCGGCTGGCTGAGCTCTTCCTGGTAGCCGGCAGGCAGGGCCCTCGGACGGCGCGGCCTCGGCGGGCCACCAGCGTGGGGAGCTACACCGTCCAGGTGAATGGGAGCGTGGGTTCTCGTGCGCCACTGTGCGCCTTAGTGGCAGAGGCGGGATTGCGTTTGTAGAACTAGTTTGTACCTTTCCAAGTGACCACATCCTTGTCAACTAAATTATTATTAAACAGTTTTTACCTCTGCAAGTTTTATGATTAGGATTAAATGCTAATCTCAGCGGGGCAATGTGCTCGAAATGGTGACGTCAACATGCTGCATGAGCATGTTGACGTCACCAGCAGAGGTGCAAACCTCTTCATGTCTACATTGCATGCTAATAGCCTTCCCATACGTTTATTACATAAAGTCAGCAACATACATCCCCGTATCATTTCAACAGTATTTAACTCAAACTTGTACGGCGCTTGTATGGGAAACAAATAGATTACCATGAATACAATAAGTCCTAGCACAATGAACTCAAGGCCTACATTTCATGTAAAATAAAATAAGAATACAATCTGGATCAAATCAATAAAAAGTTCCTCTTTTAGAAAAAGTGCAAACAGAAGTTTGAGCAGTTTCTCTCTTTTTTGTACATATTGACATTTCTTTCTTCTTCATTTTTTAGAGATAGTAGTTTATATCATGGCCTGAACAAAGAAAAGCCCATTGGTGAGCCTAGAATCCATCCATAGCCTGGACTAATAAAACAATGCTCTGTCTCATTCCGGGTTCGGATAGAACCGTCGCTCCCTAGGGGTCCGAACCGCGACCCGTCAATTGGTAATGCCTTATCTAGTAGATGTGGAGATTTCATTGGACGACTAAGAACTTTGAGCCGCTGGTTCTAAGTCATAGGAACACCGGGTCAGTAGGATTCTTCCACCGAGGACACTAAATGTCTGCAACGTCATGGCGGTCCATCCAATACGTATCGACATGTTTCAGTCTTCAACAGAAACATACAGTCACATACAGTCAGTGCTGCTGGCTGGGCTCCTGGTTCTACATGTGCTTAGTGAGGACAGTCAGTAGTCGGGTTCAACGGGACTATTGGCTGGACGGCTCCACGTTCAGCACCCTGGACAGCACCGTGTTGTGAGCAGGGACAGTTTAGAATTTCAATTTGGATTCTTTTCTCCACCAAGGTTCAAACCAAGGTTTGTTTGTCACTATCAGAGGCAGCCTCTTGCACTTTACAAGCCTTCTAGTTATATCGGTGATCGCTGAAGAGTGGTCCGAAACACAACCTAGAGAGAGAATGAAAGCCGAAACCAATAACTGATCAACAGATAAGTCGTTCTGAATTTTTCTTCACGTTAACGGTTTTAATTCTTATGTTTTAGTAAACTGAATATCGGTCGAACAAAACAAAACAAATCGATGTAATGCCATCACGTTGGACTTCATGGGTTGTCATGTACATGTTTCATCTAAAGACCAAACAATGAATCAATTTATTAAGAAAATATTCCGCAGATGAATCGATACAGAACACGATCACTAGTTGCTCATAACATGTCAGACTGTCCCTGCTTTGCCGCACAAACATAAGAAATGAATGAATGAATTAATGATGACGAGACAAAAAGGTTTTTTAATACATGCTAAACAGATCTTAAGATTAGATTTTCATCGTTTATTAAATAAAACCATGTAAAATGATAGTAACGTGAAATGTTTGTAGTGTTCTTATTAAGGATAAGCCAGTGTTGGCATTAGATTGGGTTCGTACTGAGGGGTGAAGATTAGGGATTGAAGTAAGGCACTGATGAGCACAGAAGCACACAGGTGTGTGATTATGTTATTGATGCTATTATTTCCCTCCGTGTTCCATATTGAGCAAATTAAGACGAGGACTGACTCTTCCCGGGCGTTATGCCTCACACACCCTCGAGGCTTCATCACAGATGACCAGTTTTATTGCTGCAGAAATGAAGGAGAGGAGGGGGGGGGGGATCATCCATCCATTTAATATCACACATCCTTTCTTTTTATGACAAAATCAAATTACCAGACTTGATTAAACCGTGTTCGTCAAAATTAAAAAAAAAAAAAAAAAAAACGTTTGATGTACGATGAAAGGAAATTGAGATTTCAAGTGACTCAGTTATTCTCGAGTGTCTTCCCCAAGTGCAGTTATCTCGCAGCAAATGGTTCGTCACGATCAAAGCGGCCGAGCCGATCCAGAATGTTGATTGGACCGATGTAGATTTCTTTGCATCTGTTGGTGCTGCTGAGATAAAGGGTCGTGTATGTCATCGGTCTGGCTGTAGATGAAACGTTGCACATGCACATTATCGGCCCGAGACGTTGGACAATCAGTCTGTCCTCTTCCAGATGGTGAGCATGCGTCGGCTGCCCGGTCCCAAGAACCCGGCGGAGATGACCTACTACGCCCAGCTGAACGGGGCACCCGTCACTGGATCCGCCGCCGCCAAGACCCTCAGCAGTCTGGACTCCCAGACCATGGCTCTGACACTGGGATACTTCGTGCAAGTGCAGGCCGAACGTAAGCTTGTCATCTTGCTGTGCGGTCTTCCGTCACATTGTTATGTGTCATATGTGTAAAGGACCAAGCAAGTCAGGCACAAGAGACGGCGATGCCGTTGAATTGTGCCACGAAACACGTGGTGTTTGTCAAGAAAGCCTCATTTTAGCGTAAAACCGTTGAAATATAAGTCTGTGAAAATACATAGTTAGAAAGATTACACACCAAAACGTCGGGTAAGTGACGACTCTCTCTCTCCAACAATGGGTCTTGCTCGTTCTGTTGCTTCCCGGCTTATTAAAAGTCGCTCGATAGAACACATCTGGTAAGATAACGGTACATTTGTGCGTGGAGCATAGCTATGCTAACTAGCAAGCTAGCGAGCCGAGGTAACGGCCGATGTTTGGTGACGTACAATGTGCAAGCAGTTCGACTTCGACAATCGATTGAGAAATCATTGAAATTGAAAAGAAAGCTTATTCTCGCAGTCGACTACCGTACATATCCAAAACAAAGTCTCATGGAGGACCTCTCTATACACAAATGAAAACACAGTTATGGATATGATATTTGCAGTCTCGGTTCTTTGGTTTGCCATTTCTTTGAGCCTCAAACGGAGCTGCTCCCTCTGGTCTTCATGCGATGCTAAACTGACCTGCTGGCGGCTGCGTTTCCATATTTCTGTACAGATGTGTGTGAGGCGTCAATCTCCTCATTCTGTTAACAAAACAGCATACAAGCATAGGTCCCAAAATGTTGTACTATTCCTTTAAATCCAAGTCTTTTTCGTCTCAATTATTCATCGTGTTTTTAAAATAAATGCATTCTTTATTGACATTGAAATTCAACATCAAAATATGCACATGTTCTATCCCCATTTGTTCATGTACTTGCTGATTTATTCCAGCTATAGAAATAATAGGCTTAAAAATAGGACTCTTCTCTGTTTGCCTTTTGCATATTTACACACAGATTTACACAGATTTTCATTTGCATGTAGCCGTTATGCAAATGGTCACATACATATTTTAGATGCAACTCACAGAGCACTCTGCTCATTCGGCAGCCGTTGAAGAGACACCACACTGCTGTGACTGCTCCTCAGATGTGTCTGTTGAATTCCAGCCCTGGCTTACCGTCACATGGCGTGGGTTCTTGGTGTTCCACAATGCCCTCCATTGTGCACCGGGATCAAGCTTCAGAACATCGATACAAATTCAAACTCGCGTTCAGAAAAATTGTAGTTGTGTAGACTTTCGCTGCTGATGAGGACGAAGCGTTCCCGCTCACCTGTTCTCCCTCAGAGTTCCTCAGAATCTAAGATGAAGACACTGGAGAGGTACCAACAACGGCGCTCGGGCCGGCAACCGAACACAGCGTTCTTGTAAAATTAATTTAGTACGCCTTAACCGGCTCAGTGGAACCAAACTGCATTAGTGCTTCAAAGGAAAACACATCTCTTTGGCAAGCTGTGTTTGGCGAGGAGAGCTCAAAGAAAGACGATTTAAAAAAAGATAATCAAGCTAAAAACAAGCACGTGTTTTATGGAAAAATATGAAGCTGCAGCCAGAAGATGGTTAGCCTAGCTTAGCATAAGGGAACAGGGGAAACTGTCGGCCTTGTTCTCCCCAGGATTTATGATATTTGTGTGTTTTGTAGCTGTGGTAAAGACGCCGCCCAGCAACCTGTGGATCATGGCCGTGCTGACGCCTCTCTTCCTGCTGATGGTGGTGATCGTCATGGTGTCCTTCATTCTGTGCAAGAGGAACAGGGTCATCTTCAAAAATGGGGCCTTCAGGAACTTCAAAACGCGCTCCAAGGTAAGACCGTCGAATCCAGTCGTCCAACTGTATCCCTCCTCCGTCTTCTTGTTCTTCCTTCTGTTATTAATAATAATCACTTGTGTCCTCCCCAAAGTCTCGCCCCAAAATGTTCAGACAGCACTGCTTCACCTTGACTGTTCCCGCTGTAATATTTCAACAAAGATTACGTAACTTCTGAACGAGTGACACGTCACACAGCAGACTGATCGTTGTTGAGTTGTTCCTCCGGGCCCGGCTCATTTGTTCTTTCGCTGCCCACTAGCCCGCGGTCACCGCTAATCGTGCGCGCTTTGAAGGCTAATCGGCCGAGGGAAAAAGATGGACGGGGCTCAGCGGGGTGGAAGTGAACCTTAGGGGGATGTCGGCCCTTTCGCAGCAACGGCGTTCGCTCGACATCAACTCATCTGAGGTTGAATAAGAATCAATCTTTTCAAAATGAGCGTGTGTGGAATAGATTGCCACCAGCTGGTTGGATTCGGATCGGGTCACGGTGCGGCGCCAGAACGACAGCAGCTTATGTCGCTGCGGTCAGTGAAGTGTTAAACAAGCGATACGACTCGGTTCTGATCAGAATTCCATAATCCTGAAGTGTGTTTCACATTGGATATCATGATTAAACCGCCGATTGACCGAGCTCTGGTCGGTAAACAGAACATGCAACAACTGCTTAGCCAGATTATCCAAAACTATTTTATTTTGAGGTAAAACCAAAAATCTAACTGGAGATATTCCATATTGTACCTACTGTCACCGAATCCCGTGGAAAGACCAATATTCACGCCGTTGCAATGGCCGACATCTTCCCATGTAACGTGTAAACCGTCCTGCTGCCATGAATGCTTGTAGAGAAACGTGTACTAATCCGCAGATAAAAATAGTCCCCCAGCAAATGCACCTTTAGAGGGGGAACAAAGAAACCCATTTTAAGGATTTACCTCTTCAGGAGGAACCAAGGAGTTCTGAATAAGTCAAGTAGAGTCGGTGCGTTGAGAAACAAACAGCAGTTTACCTCTTTAGAACCAGATCGTCTGACTGCTCGTGTGTCTTGCTCAGTCGCACTGCTTTGTCACAATGGTCCCAGTTTATTTGAGTAGAGCGATGTTATTAACACAGAGAGGATGGGAAACTGAACGCATCCTCTGCTGTCATCTCTCATTGTACTCTATGCTGTAATTATCTTCACCCCTGTTTATCTCCCTGTTTAGACCTCTTATCGAAGGGAGGGCAGTTACCACCACCAGGTACTCACTAGACCCTGGTTGGCTGGATGACTGAATTAACTATTGAATGCATCATTGAATGAATGGGTTGCTGTGTCGCTGTGTTGCTGTGCTACTCGACGAGTGCTGCTTATCTCTGTATGCGCTGCCTGTTGTTGTTGCTGGGTAGACTTGTGCATGTGGCTGCCGTGCTTAGGACTCACTCCTCCATCCTCACTGGCTGTAGGAGACCAACAGGGGAAGAAAGGAGGGGGCAGTGAGGAAAGGTGTAAAAACTAAAATAATAAGGGTGTAAAACTCACAAGCACGTCCCTCAAGATTTAAATTGTTTTTGGTTCGAGTCGATTGGCTGAATTAACAAGGAGGGACAAGCTCGTAAAAAACGGGCAAATGAGCTGAAATCTGCCGGCCAGAAGAAGCCATCTTTTAACCGGCGGCTCGTAAACACGAACAGCGGAAAGGAAGGATTAAAACCTGTGAGCCAGACCAATCTATTTTTATTTGTGTAGCATCCATGAAAAGTGACTCAAGCTCGTGTCATCGGCCTAGACGGCCTATCTGCCAGCTCCTTTCCCTTTCAAGCCGGCCGTTTCATCCTCTCACATGAAGCCTCTCCCAGCAGGAAACCAACACGGACCCCCGACCCAATTCTTTATATATATATATATATATATATATATATATATATATATATATATATATATATACATATATATATGTGTGTGTTTGAGGTTCTCCACTGAATTATGTACCTCACCCAGAGCAATGGCCACAGAGAGAAGGGATGGAGAAAGAAAAAGCTGAACCGCTTTGAATCACAAAGAGCCATTGTGAGACTACTGCTGCTGCTGCTGCTGTGGAGCATGTCAGCGGATCTGCGGGTTATTTCGGTCCGGCCTCTCCACCGTCTTCATCCCTCAAGAGGCAAAGTGAGGTGAATTATGGGATGGAGCGATGGATGGGGAGGCGGCACGTTTTATGTAACGGAGCTGGTGTGACACCGAAAGCACAGCAGGGTGTAAACACTCCCAAATACATGCACTGTGATCTCCTTACACTACGCTATTATACCAGCGGTTACATTCCCCAGCTCTAAGGTTTTGTTTGTCTCCACGGTCCTTTATAAACATTTTTTTTTCACATCATCAAATATTAAAGAGTCCCGAAATATTAGGTTTGTTAAGTGGTGCCGTGAGGCTGCAATCACTGTTTACCCTCCTCCAACACCAAGCAGTGGCATGTATGAGATACATATTGTCAGTTGGGAAGAGCTTATGTGGCAAACTGTCCTGATTAAAGCACGGGTTAAAACATGTTCCGGTTTTAAAATAAGACTTACGGGTCTCTGTACCGGGTCCCGCTGTCCATACCGGCCACGTTTTGGGCTTTTTTGGACAATAAACACTATTGATATGTGGCAGGAATTGAGGTGATTGATGGCATAACAAGGCATAATATAATGTGGTTGGCATCTTAGACCCCTCAGCACCCGGGAGAAGCATCGGGATCCCTTTCTAAAGCTGATTCCAGTCTGAGAGCCAAAGTCCGCTTCTTCAGAAGTGAATTCGTAGTCAGGGACACTTACAACTTATTGCATTTGCACTTGACCTGATCACAACGCATTAAAGCCTGGTGTAAATGCAGTCAATATTACATGAATACTTAAAAATAGACTCCATTAAATTGATCCACTGTGTGTATTTGTGTGCCTCTGTTCATGCGTGTGATCCACTCTCGCCATCAGTCACCGTGCAGGACAAGCTAAAGCTGCTGCTGATCGATGCCGTGGTTTAGATTAGGTCTGCCTGTGTGTGTGTCTGAGCATTAAAGAGCCATTCTGCAGCGAGTGCGGATGACCTCGCCGCTCCGCACGTCCGCTGCACAGTCGGAAAACATTCTTCAAAATGGCCTTTCCGCTCCCTCTGCGCCTCCTCGTTTAGGCGTGAGAGCCTCAGATAGCTCGGCTGTGGAGCACAATGGAGGGCGGAATCAGCGAAAGTAGAGGCGCTCCATTTTTCATTAGTGAGCTGTTCAATGGGAGCACGATGCAGCGGCTGCCGTTTGAAGGCCTCTAGGTGTTTTTTGCATTTTTGCTGCATCATGCCCCACACCTGCCCCGGGAGGAGTTTATCGAACCGGAGCTGCTGTGCGCCCCGGTCCACCCTGCTCTTGTCTTTTTTTTTTTTTTCACTTCTTTAATGTACCCACTCTTTTTTCTTTTTTTTTGGCACGCAGCTCTGTGGTACGCATCCACTATTCGGCCTGCTAGAGCTGAATGTGAATCAATATGGCTGCGGGGGGAGTAGAGCGTATCTCGTCCATCTGCTGCACCTCATCAAGCTGCTGTTGGCTGTTGCTCCGAGTTAAAATTAGACAAGAGGAGAAGCTTCTGTTTGACGGAGCGGGCGGGGGGGAAATAAGTGTGGATAATTTGGTGGTGCACACGGTCACTTCACATGACGTCTCTCAGTAAAAGACGCGGTCGGACTCTTCTCTGTCGCCGGTCTGAACGGACGTGGAAGAAACCCACCGTCCGTCCCCGACGGACTGATCAGAGGCAGGCCGAAGTCTTCATTAAATCTCACTCGCACAGGATGAAAGATGGCCATTCGTCAAGTCAACGCGTCGGCCGGTGGACGGCGGAACTAGAGGGAGGGATGGCGGTGGAGAAAGAGAGGAAGAAGAGGCTGAGACAAACAGGAAAGAGAGAGAGACGAGAGAAAAGAACAGACAGAGAAAGAGGAAAGACCTTGAGCCAGTGCGGTAAACGTACGTGTCGCCAAATGTCAGGCGCACTCGTCAAGGTCACGCCCGTCGGCCCTGTCATTTCTGAGAATCCATACCGTCCCCTTTCATGACGTCCGTTTACCCATCGGCCACTCAACGGCACGCCTCTTCCTGTCGCTGTGCAGCGCGCGTCAGGTCGTCCCTCTCGGTTCAACGGCCCCCGACGCCACGTCTAATGTTTGCTCCTCGTAAATCCGTACACACGATGCACATTGGGGCGGAGGGAGCGGCGCGTTCAATGCACCGCCCGCCCGCCGCCGAAGCCCGCCGCCCCTTTGTTCGCTCGTCACAAACACGCGAGCAGCTGAGCTCCCCCTCAACCGATGAGCAGCACGAGGCCGCAGGCAGATGAATGTCTGCGCTCTCCATGCATCTTTCACACGATAGAGTCAAAACTGTCAACATACATCACTTCAGCGGGTAAAAAGGTGCATGCACTACCACACACGATCCATATATAATGCTCCCTCTCTCCCCCTCTCTCTCTAATGTCAATGTGTGTGTGTGTGTGTATCAATTCCCTGACACTCATCCGCGGCTGCAGCCACGTGTGTTGGAAGCCAGCCGACGGCACAGCGGTGTGCATGACTGATGAATTATTAACAGCGCCGTCAGCCGGATGCCAACGCTGCCTAACCTCACATGCACTCAGGATTTAGCATGCATCATCAAATGCATTAGGCGTCCCATTTTTGGGGCTGCTAAAAATAGAAAAGCGGAGGCAAAAAAAAAATTAAAAAAATAAATCTGGGTTTCGGCTGATTAGTTGTGTAACTTAAATGGGGCCTTCATCCCCCCCCCCCCCCCCCCCCCCCCCCCCCCCTCTCGTACTCTATTCCGTAATGCGAAAGGCATTAAGCAATACAAAGAATGTGTCCAGGCCTTGAAGGCTTTAGCAAAACACATAATCGGCTGCCTCTCTCTCTCTCTCTTTGTCTCTCTACGCCAAAACCCCTGACTTCAAAGGTGCTGTTAAGCTTCTTTTATTTATTTTTTTTATCCAACTTCTTCATTATGCCAGCCGTGGTGTTCTGAGAGCGATAACAACTAGTTTTTCGTGGAGGGAGGTTCATTCAATTACCTTTATCTGAAATGGAGGCGACGCTTATCGCGGAGGTTTTTACTTTTATTATTCAGGAGACTAAGTCGTGTCAGCTCTGTCCTCCGTTCAGCGCTTCACTGTTGATCGGATCGCGGCCGCAGCACGCTTAATCCATTCTGTTTGTTGTTATTTATTATTTGAAGGACAGCGTTACATCATGCTATAACCATATTAGTGTTTCTGAGGCTGTATGTTATGCTGTGAAATGAGGCGAAGCAAATGTGTCACAATGTATTTGGTGAAACTGAATGAATGGGGATTGGATGTTTCTGTTCGTCATGTCCGAAAGGCAGAAATTCATTAGATTACATTTCTTTATTCTTTGATGGTGCCCTCTATCTAAAGCAATAACACTCACACTCTATGCATCCGTAAGCTGCTGTGTGCTCTGATTGTTGAATTTATCCACACCATTTCTTACCAACATTAGCTATAGTGTGCTATACGTGCTTTGTGGTGTAAGTGCTGGATATGTTGTGGCTGCTTTATCACCCATTTATGTGGCTTGTACATTACGTCGACGGTACTTGCGGTACTTTCATAGCATTTATCGGGCTGTGCTGTGTAGTAAAACACTGTGGAAGTGTAGCTCGTGTTGCCTTTTTGCTGTCTCTGCATGTGCTTCATTTCCTGAAAACCCGCTGCTTGTTTTTATGCATTGAGTGGCTTTTGGTCCATCAATCCAACAGGCAAACTGAAAACGAAAGCACACTTTTATAAACGCCAGAAATACAAAGTTTCAAAAAGTATGCTCCACGGTTCAGCTCCTGCATGGATTGATCTACAAGCTGCGACCGGGACTTTGTAAAACTCGAGTGTTTTTCTCTGACTCCCGGTGTGTGTTATCCGCTTCCCTTGCCAGCCTGTCCAGGGCTTTGACTACGCCAAGAAGCACATGGGTCGAACCGGTGACGACGCCGTCTCCATTACCAAGGAGACGCTGGTGCTGGGGCTGCCCGTACGAGACGCTCCACTGTCGCTGTCATTGGATAAGAAGGTCCACCAGGACGGGACCGCCAGCAAGAGGCCTCCATCTGCTGACATACACAAAGGAGGGTAAGACAGGTTCTGGTTTCGTAGTTTACAGTATAGTACAGTAGCTCACGATTTAGATATCAGCAAGTCCTTATTATCACGCACGATATCCGATATGCCGACATGTCCAACAAATTTTGTCTGAATGCCGACAAACGATATACTAAAATAAAAAATTCCTACCTAACTGCAGATAAAATCAACTTCGTTTTGAGTGGAAATGACATTATTATGCTTTATTGACATATTGTGCTTTCTTAACATATTATGCTTTCTTAATATATTATTATGCTTTGTTAACACATTATTATGCTTTATTAACACATTATTATGCTTTGTTAACACATTATTATGCTTTCTTAACACATTATTATGCTTTCTTAACATAGCATTATTCTTTATTAACACATTATTATGCTTTATTAACACATTATTGTGCTTTATTAACACATTATTATGCTTTCTTAACATATTATTATGCTTTATTAACATTATTATGCGTTTTTAACACATTATTATGCTTTCTTAACATATTATTATTCTTTATTAACACATTATTATGCTTTATTAACACATTATTGTGCTTTATTAACACATTATTATGCTTTCTTAACATATTGTTATGCTTTCTTAACATATTATTATTATTTCTTAACATATTATTATTCTTTATTAACACATTATTATGCTTTATTAACACATTATTGTGCTTTATTAACACATTATTGTGCTTTATTAACACATTATTATGCTTTCTTAACATATTATTATGCTTTCTTAACATATTATTATTCTTTATTAACACATTATTATGCTTTATTAACACATTATTGTGCTTTATTAACACATTATTGTGCTTTATTAACACATTATTATGCTTTCTTAACATATTATTATGCTTTCTTAACATATTATTATTCTTTATTAACATATTATTATTCTTTATTAACACATTATTATGCTTTATTAACACATTATTGTGCTTTATTAACACATTATTATGCTTTCTTAACATTATTATTATTTATTAACACATTATTATGCTTTATTAACACATTATTATGCTTTATTAACACATTATTATGCTTTATTAACACATTATTGTGCTTTATTAACACATTATTGTGCTTTATTAACACATTATTATGCTTTCTTAACATATTATGCTTTATTAACACATTATTATGCTTTATTAACATTATTATGCTTTCTTAACATATTGTTATGCTTTCTTAACATATTATTATTCTTTATTAACACATTATTATGCTTTATTAACACATTATTATGCTTTATTAACCTATTGCTTTCTTAACACATTATTATGCTTTATTAACACATTATGCTTTATTAACCTATTGCTTTCTTAACATTATTATTCTTTATTAACACATTATTATGCTTTATTAACACATTATTGTGCTTTATTAACACATTATTGTGCTTTATTAACACATTATTATGCTTTCTTAACATATTATTATGCTTTCTTAACATATTATTATTCTTTATTAACATATTATTATTCTTTATTAACACATTATTATGCTTTATTAACACATTATTGTGCTTTATTAACACATTATTATGCTTTCTTAACATTATTATTATTTATTAACACATTATTATGCTTTATTAACACATTATTATGCTTTATTAACACATTATTATGCTTTATTAACACATTATTGTGCTTTATTAACACATTATTGTGCTTTATTAACACATTATTATGCTTTCTTAACATATTATGCTTTATTAACACATTATTATGCTTTATTAACATTATTATGCTTTCTTAACATATTGTTATGCTTTCTTAACATATTATTATTCTTTATTAACACATTATTATGCTTTATTAACACATTATTATGCTTTATTAACCTATTGCTTTCTTAACACATTATTATGCTTTATTAACACATTATGCTTTATTAACCTATTGCTTTCTTAACATTATTATTCTTTATTAACACATTATTATGCTTTATTAACACATTATTGTGCTTTATTAACACATTATTGTGCTTTATTAACACATTATTATGCTTTCTTAACATATTATTATTCTTTGTTAACACATTATTATGCTTTATTAACACATTATTGTGCTTTATTAACACATTATTATGCTTTCTTAACATATTATTATGCTTTATTAACACATTATTATGCTTTATTAACATATTATTATGCTTTAACATATTGTTATGCTTTCTTAACATATTATTATTCTTTATTAACACATTATTATGCTTTATTAACACATTATTGTGCTTTATTAACACATTATTATTAACACATTATTATGCTTTATTAACACATTATTATGCTTTATTAACACATGATTGTGCTTTATTAACACATTATTGTGCTTTATTAACACATTATTATGCTTTCTTAACATATTATTATGCTTTCTTAGAATATTATTATTCTTTATTAACACATTAATATGCTTTATTAACGTTATTGTGCTTTATTAACACATTATTATGCTTTCTTAACATATTATTCTTTATTAACACATTATTATTCTTTAGTAACACATTATTATGCTTTATTAACACATTATTGTGCTTTATTAACACATTATGCTTTCTTAACATATGCTTTCTTAACACAATATGCTTTCTTAACACAATATGCTTTCTTAACACATTATGCTTTATTAACATATTGCCTTCTTAACACATTATTATGCTTTATTAACACATTATTATGCTTTATTAACATATTGCTTTCTTAACACATTATTATGCTTTATTAACACATTATGCTTTATTAACATATTGCTTTCTTAACACATTATTATGCTTTATTAACACATTATTATGCTTTCTTAACATATTATGATGCTTTCTTAGAATATTATTATTCTTTATTAACACATTAATATGCTTTATTAACACGTTATTGTGCTTTATTAACACATTATTATGCTTTCTTAACATATTATTATTCTTTATTAACACATTATTATGCTTTATTAACACATTATTGTGCTTTATTAACACATTATTGTGCTTTATTAACACATTATGCTTTCTTAACATATGCTTTCTTAACACATTATGCTTTCTTAACACATTATGCTTTATTAACACATTATGCTTTATTAACACATTATTATGCTTTCTTAACATTATTATGCTTTATTAACACATTATTATGCTTTATTAACACATTATTATGCTTTATTAACATATTGCTTTAACACATTATTATGCTTTCTTAACACATTATTATGCTTTATTAACACATTATTATGCTTTATTAACACATTATTATGCTTTCTTAACTTAACATGTTATTATGCTTTCTTAACATATTATTATGCTTTATTAACACATTATTATGCTTTATTAACACATTATTATGCTTTATTAACACATTATTATGCTTTATTAACACATTATTATGCTTTATTAACACATTATTATGCTTTCTTAACTTAACATGTTATTATGCTTTCTTAACATATTATTATGCTTTATTAACACATTATTATGCTTTATTAACACATTATTATGCTTTATTAACACATTATTATGCTTTCTTAACATATTGCTGGTTTGGTGTGACTGAACCAAATCACTGTTGTTGTGACGACAGAAAAGGAAAGAGACTCGGGTGATAATTCTCCGTTAGTTTGTCAAGACCGCCCCCTTTCATGTTACGATCATTTTAACCATTATTGATGTAGAAATATTAATTCGTTCAGCTAAAAGTTATTTAAATTTCTACGAACTAAAAGCATTGGTATGGGTGTCAGCTTTGAAACCCAAATATTGTTTGCAATAATTGGGTTTGGCGCCATTACAGTTTGCATATTTACAGACTTTGACTCTGATTATGAGTTCGAGAACAATCAACCGTCGGCGGAGAGAGAATTTGTGGTTTGCGCTTTGCTGTCACTGATTGCAAAGCGTCATTAATACTCAATTGTGATGAACGCCAGAAAAGAGGCCACTTCCATCACACTGCTGACATCATCATACATAATTCAACACAAACGTCGATGTTTTGGCAAAGCCTGCCCGTTCAAATCAGCCTGAGCTCGGCAGACACACCGTCTGGAAGCCCAGCGAAGGGAGAACCGCAAAGATCCACCAGCGGCTGTTTCAGTCGGCGTACATGCCGGCGACACAACCCCGAGCTTTACAGCGGGACCAGACGTCCGTGTTTGTTTGTGCATTGCGATGTTAAGCCAGAGAGAAGCCAACAGCAAGCAGGGCACAGATTGATATGATCTGAAGATGAGTCCAGTGTTAACAAGAAGCTGTTGGGAGACAAAATGTACTTACACACATATTTAGATGAAGCAAAGTACTAGGATTTCAGAACAGCTGACTTTGACAGTGCTGACACACTGATTGCAAGCGCAAAAGAGAAGTAAAGGCGCCGCACGGAGCATTTTAGCATGAATAGATAACTGCAACAGTCATGCTGAGCTGTGAACACATGTCTGAGCCGTGGTCCGACGCGTATCTCTGGCGGGTTGGAAAGGTTTCCTTTAAGCAGCTTAAACAGATTTTTACTGGTTCAACCACAGAGATTTTACAATGAAATAGGGTTAGGGTTAGGGTTAACCCCTAACCCTGCGAGGAGCTACTGGCAGCCACGGGGGGGGGGACACGGAGAGCAATCACACACTAAACAGTAAAGAGGTTATTCAGTTATTTTTGAACTAGAGAGTAATTCATAATTTATAGAAGAGCAAAGAAAGACACTGAAGGCTCTTCTCCACACACACACACACACACACACAGATGCACCTGCATTGCAAAGGTGTGTCAAGATTGTTTAAGCCAGGGAAGCACAAACTGAGATTCACCTTTTTAAGTTTAGGTTTGTGGTTGAAAAATCTTTTTTAAAGGAAACTGTCCTCATTAGCAAGAAACACCAGCGCTGGATTTAATACATCCTGAAAATTAATGAACGTTGAGCCTCGGCTCTCGCCCACACACATTTTGGAAATGCGGGTGAGATGGAATTAGATGCTGCCAAATATTGCAACCCTGACTGACTTTCGGGGGGGGGGGGGGGACTTACAAATCCATGAGGTAGTGCGCAGATAGTTATCTACGGGAAAAATAAATGCAAAAAGAAAGAAACTGCTTGAGCGTCCATCGGACCCTCAGGCGGTTGAGAAGCGATCGTGATTGAAGTGTCGGTACTTTACTTTTACTGAAAGAAAATGTATATTTTTTCATTATTTTCATGATATTTGAGTTGTTTGGTTTCAAATTCAAGCGCAGCGATCAGTTACCAGTTTCTAATCCTTGTCATGATCTAAACCGTCAGCTACACAGATGGCCATTCGTCCTCGCAGCCACTGAGAACCTAAAGTGGATTAGACCGGTGTGCTTCGCTGTATGTCTGGATTAAATATAGATTAGAGCCGGGATGATAGATATTGTAAAATTTAGGGGGACTGCTCCTAATCTTTATGTTTTATGTAATTTGTCTGAATTTGGCATTTCATTTAGAGTCCATATATTTCATCTGTCTCTGTGCTAGTGAGTGCTTCCTGCACTAATCTTCTTCGTTACTGTCCTCTATTTTAAAAGCGTGATTTGTAATATGATTTGTAAACATCTGTCGCAATCGCACAGTTTAAGATGTATTTACCGAAATGTGCAAACAGTCCTATTCCCAACACACTCCGCAGGGATTACCAGTTTTAATCTGTTCGAAACAGAAAGCATGAAGAAGAGAGTGATGAAAACATTTATATTTATATTTTCTTAAACTTTCTCTGCTAGGAGAAGGTACACCCACACACCCGCACCGGCATTCAGCGGTGAGGTCTGTCCTCCGGGAAGTTTGGAGTCATAAATGAGATTCTCACAGAAATGCTAATTCAGAAACACGCCGCTCAAGACAGTGGCTCATATTTACACGCCGCTAAACGGAAACCAAATGGAGGTGGGATTAGTTGTGCCTCTTGAGGAGGATAAACACATGTATATTCATAACCCCGGCTATGGCCAGAGGGACCCATTCAGCGGAACGATGATGACAGTGTAAAATGCCCCAAGAGCTGGCATGGTGCGATAATAAGCTTTGCCAACATGTATGTATGTATATACATACATATATATATATATATATATGTTGATGTATTTATATATATACCACCTGGGTGTCCACTAATTAGGAAATGAGGAGGTATCTCATCCTCTAACCAGTGCAGAGTGGAGCGTGATGGGACGAGAGGGGAAAAACAACAAAGGATGCCGTTATTCTACTCTTCATAGTTATTCTACTGTTTATAGTTATTCTACTGTTTATAGTTATTCTACTGTTTATAGTTATTCTACTCTTCATAGTTATTCTACTCTTCATAGTTATTCTACTGTTTATAGTTATTCTACTGTTTATAGTTATTCTACTGTTTATAGTTATTCTACTCTTCATAGTTATTCTACTCTTCATAGTTATTCTACTGTTTATAGTTATTCTACTGTTTATAGTTATTCTACTCTTCATAGTTATTCTACTCTTCATAGTTATTCTACTCTTTACAGTTATTCTACTCTTCATAGTTATTCTACTCTTTATAGTTATTCTACTCTTCATAGTTATTCTACTGTTTATAGTTATTCTACTCTTCATAGTTATTCTACTGTTTATAGTTATTCTACTCTTCATAGTTATTCTACTCTTTACAGCTATTCTACTCTTCATAGTTATTCTACTCTTTACAGTTATTCTACTCTTCATATTTATTCTACTCTTTACAGTTATTCTACTCTTCATAGTTATTCTACTCTTCATAGTTATTCTACTCTTTATATTTATTCTACTCTTTACAGTTATTCTACTCTTCATAGTTATTCTACTCTTCATAGTTATTCTACTCTTCATAGTTATTCTACTCTTTACAGTTATTCTACTCTTTACAGTTATTCTACTCTTTATAGTTATTCTACTCTTTATAGTTATTCTACTCTTTATAGTTATTCTACTCTTCATAGTTATTCTACTCTTTATAGTTATTCTACTCTTCATAGTTATTCTACTCTTCATAGTTATTCTACTCTTCATAGTTATTCTACTCTTTACAGTTATTCTACTCTTCATAGTTATTCTACTCTTCATAGTTATTCTACTCTTCATAGTTATTCTACTCTTTACAGTTATTCTACTCTTCATAGTTATTCTACTCTTTATAGTTATTCTACTCTTTACAGTTATTCTAATGTTTATAGTTATTCTACTCTTTATAGTTATTCTACTCTTTACAGTTATTCTACTCTTCATAGTTATTCTACTCTTTATAGTTATTCTACTCTTCATAGTTATTCTACTCTTTATAGTTATTCTACTCTTCATAGTTATTCTACTCTTTATAGTTATTCTACTCTTCATAGTTATTCTACTGTTTATAGTTATTCTACTCTTCATAGTTATTCTACTCTTTATAGTTATTCTACTCTTTATAGTTATTCTACTCTTTATAGTTATTCTACTGTTTATAGTTATTCTACTCTTTACAGTTATTCTACTCTTTATAGTATTCTACTCTTCATAGTTATTCTACTCTTTACAGTTATTCTACTCTTCATAGTTATTCTACTCTTTATAGTTATTCTACTCTTTATAGTTATTCTACTCTTTACAGTTATTCTACTCTTTATAGTTATTCTACTCTTCATAGTTATTCTACTCTTTATAGTTATTCTACTCTTTATAGTTATTCTACTCTTTATAGTTATTCTACTCTTTATAGTTATTCTACTGTTTATAGTTATTCTACTTTTTACAGTTATTCTACTCTTTATAGTATTCTACTCTTCATAGTTATTCTACTCTTTATAGTTATTCTACTCTTCATAGTTATTCTACTCTTTATAGTTATTCTACTCTTTATAGTTATTCTACTCTTTACAGTTATTCTACTCTTCATAGTTATTCTACTCTTTACAGTTATTCTACTCTTCATAGTTATTCCACTCTTCATAGTTATTCTACTCTTTATAGTTATTCTACTCTTCATAGTTATTCTACTCTTCATAGTTATTCTACTCTTTATAGTTATTCTACTCTTCATAGTTATTCTACTCTTCATAGTTATTCTACTCTTTATAGTTATTCTACTCTTCATAGTTATTCTACTCTTCATAGTTATTCTACTCTTCATAGTTATTCTACTCTTTATAGTTATTCTACTCTTCATAGTTATTCTACTGTTTATAGTTATTCTACTCTTTACAGTTATTCTACTCTTCATAGTTATTCCACTCTTCATAGTTATTCTACTCTTAGAGGAATAGAGGGAGCTGAACCGTGAGCTAGATCAGAAGCTACTAAACAAAGGGTGAAAAGGAAAGAGCCCACGGCAGTAAAGATGGATGAGTTGAAGAAGACGACTTCACGAAAGCTGCTTCTGAAATCATTCACTCATTAAGCATCTCTACTCATTTCACACTGACATCATCGCTATGCTGAACGGGTCCCTCTGGCCATAACCGGGGTTATGAATATACACAGTACTGAATATAGATATATATATTTATATATATATATATATATATATATATATATCTATATATATATATATAGATATATATATTTATATATATATAAATATATATATATATATATATTTATATATATATATATATATTTATATATATATATAAATAAATATATATACAGTACTGTGTATATGTAGCTATATATAAAAAAAAAAATATATATATATATATACAGTACTGTGTATATGTAGCTATATATAAAAAATATATATATTTATATATATATAAATAAATATATATACAGTACTGTGTATATGTAGATATATATAAATATATATATATATATATATATATATATATATACACGGTACTGTGTGTGTGTATATATATATATATATATATATATATAAATATATATTTATTTTTTATAACAAAAAAGAACTGATAATAGTATAGATAATAGTACTAGTCTAGATAATAGTACTAGTATAGATAATAGTACTAGTATGATAGTAGTACTATAATAGATACTGCAGTGTTTATACGTAGATTCTGTTCAGCTTCATGTATTCATCACATGAACCAGTGATTCACAATCACACAGAAAACATGTTTTAGTAGTTTACAACTGTCTGTTAATAATTCAATTATAATACCGGTAAATAATGCTAATATGAAGAATATCCATAAACCCGTCAGTGATGAAGGTCACATGGTTTTTACTCTAGAATGTCATTATGTATTTGTCTTTAACCTAAAATACTTATTTTATGACGTAACATTGATAATTTTATTTATCAGCTTCAGGTTTTTGTTCAAATCACAACTTAAACAGATTCCAGTACTTCTTCACAGTCACCATCATGTCACGTTATTAATACTAATATATTAACACTGTATATATTTAAAGTGGGGAACATTTCATGTGTAGAGCCACGCTGCTTGCATAGCAGCGTATCTGTAATCAGGTCAACTCCGTGTGTCCCCCATACCACTTTAAACATTTAAACACTGTTTTGATTTACACTGCAATTAAAAAAGAGAAATGACACCGTGTTCAAAGTCACTCTCTTTGTTTTTCATAGATGTGAAAATGACCTCTAGTCAGTGATGCTGAATGATGATGTTAGATGAAACCACAGATACCCTGTTACTAATCTCATCACTAGAGTGATGAGTCATGGCAGCATAAACAACACCAGGTCCCTGATACTCTATAAAACCAACGGCAGTCCACAAAACATAAATATGACTCCATACTTCATATCATCCAATGAATTCACCTCGATACAACACACACATTATTGCATAGTGGTATGCATGTCTCCCACACAATCACATAGCAACTAAATATATAGTAAACTATGTAAAAAGACATCCCCTATAATACAACTTTGACGTGTTCAAACCAAACAATATTTTGGTCACTTTTGTATTAATACAAACGATATAGGTTTCCATAAAGGCATATGATCCGTGACGCTGTCACACCACTTCATCTGTAATCAAAAGAAACACTTTTGATGACAGTTTGTCTGCGAGTTATTTCATTTTGTTGAGTTTCCCCACAAAGATCACCGCAGCCCTGCTGTGAGGGATGTGATCTGCACCTGCAGCAGGTGACACTGTGTTGCAAACAGCTGCAGATTGTTCACTTGTCTGAGAGGAGAGAGCGGTGCAGACCGAACGCTGACCACGGGGCGAAAGAGCTGCAGCGAGAGGAGAGGCACGGAGACGAACAGTGGGATTATGGATTCTGTTGCTCCTCTCTCCGGCCTGCCCACTCACACATTTACATGGAACACACACTGTTAGTTCTCCTCCATCCCTCCGGCTCCTCGCTTCAATACCTCGTGACTTTTACTGCAACCCGACCAGCGATTGACCGCTGCTCAGGCTGCACATTCCGTGTGAATGGTGTGAATGGTGTGTGTGTGTGTGTGTGTGTGTGTGTGTGTGTGTGTGTGTGTGTGTGTGTGTGTGTGTGTGTGTGTGTGTGTGTGTGTGTGTGTGTGTTGACACACACGGGGTGTCGGCCTCGCCTGTGGCTCTGTAATGTCCGGTCTCGCTGATTTGTGCATCTCGCACCACCTGTAGACAGGCCTGTCACGTTGTGTGGCTGCTGCGGCTTACATGCCCCAAGGCTGTGTGTGTGTGTGTGTGTGTGTGTGTGTGTGTGTGTGTGTGTGTGTGCCTGGTTTGTCTGAGGCAAGAACAAACTACGTCTTCATATATGTTTCTGCTTGAGTGTATTGACTCTTCTAGAGTCAAGTATGTGTGTGTGTGTGTGTGTGTGTGTGTGTGTGTGTGTGTGTGTGTGTGTGTGTGTGTGTGTGTGTGTGTGTGTGTGTGTGTGTGAGACATACATGCATACTGAGCTGTTTCCATCCAGGCCCCTGGCTGTTGAAGAACCTGCCCGACTAAATGAGGATTGTTGCTGCTCTGCTTGTCCTTTCAGTTTCCCTTGAATGTCCCTACATGTTCTGTGCTTTCATACTGCGAGCTGCTTTGATGGGATTCTATCGATTCAAACACATTATTACATCGTTACAAAATATTACACCGAACTTCAGCACGGTGCGACAATACAGGAGCCGTACGGTTTTCCCAGTTAGCGGCTAACCTTAGCATTTATGAGTGCTCGTTCAGTTGTCAGGCGACCAGAGGGGGGAAAGGGGTGGTCTGCCCCCCCCCCCTCTGGCCCCCCTCAGGCCCCTGTTTGAATCTCACGTACAGTTTCTATTATTTGTGTGTTTTCATATGCACACCCATGATCTTATTGTTTTAATTATCTTTAAAGTTAACTGTGAGATGATGCGCTGCTTGTGTACACACGAGAGATTCACAAGACCCCCCCCTTTTCCTCCCTCCTCCTTCCTCCCTGGCCTCTCTCTCTGTTGCCATGGATACCGCAGGCGGTTGCCAAGCGAGGAGGACGGCTCGGTGTCGAGCGGCGGCTCCGGGAAGCTGAACACGAGCAAGAGCTCCTCGGCCCGGAGGACGGCGACCGGCAGCGGCAGCAAGAATGGCAAGGAGGAGCTTCACAAGAGGAGCACCAACGGTGAGGACGAAGATGGAGAGGGGGGGGGGGTAGACAGAAAGATACAGGGAAACAGAGAGGGAGGGAGGGGGGAGTATAAAGAGGGACTATGATGATATTTAGATGGATAGACAGACACACACCTGGTAGATGGATTCTGTCTCTCCTCTACTTTTGCACCCACACACACCCACACACACTCACACACACTCACACACACTCACACACACTCACACACACACACTCACACACACACACACACACACACACACACACACACACACACACACACACTGTAATATTTCACTCAAAGGAAAATGTCTATGAGCTGATGATGAGCACAGAGTGAACACACACACACACACATGCAGTGACTGAGTCTGCATCGCTGTACCTGTCGCTGACGACACGTACGCTCATCACGTGTCTTTGTACTCACACACACACACACACACACACACACACATCATCGGCCTCAACCAGATCAAAACAGACGCGCCAGTTGTTACATACACAGCTGAAGATACAGTAAGGAGATAAAAGCCAGCGGCCGGCAGCGCCGTGTGCCTTAAGTTACGTTTAAGTAGAATCACTGAAGGAAGGGGGGGGGGGGGGTCAGAGAGTTGTGACAGCGCACTGTCAGATTAGGTGTTATTCAAATCCATACAACCCACAGCGTACGGTTTGTGCCTCAGAAACATGACTCATCGTTAAACCTGTGACACTCAGAGGGACAGACAGTGACGCACCGTGTAGCTATTAAAAACAGATTAGCGCTGTAATTTTCCCCCCATCGTTATTAGTGGGGTTGTGGGCATATCAGCAATTATCTCCATCAAGTCAGAGATGCACGCTGACAACACATTTTCCATTTCAGTAGGTCGACGTGTTGCCTTCTGGTTTCACATGAACAATACTATATGTCCGCTCAGCGCATTGCTGCTCAACGGGCATACGTTGGAGTAGGGGACTGTTAGACTCACCCACTTGTCTCTGCAGCAGCAGTTATCAGTGGTGGCAGTAAATGTAGAGCGTCTTTGACGTGACTTGTTCAACAGATTACCGAGCAGCTCTCTTCCCGGCGGTGCAGACTCACAATCGGTCGACACGCGCGTCGCTCCGATCACCGATAATGCCGCAGCCGTCGCTTGTGCTCGATGACGTTCCGGGACGCTGTGCTTTTTCAATCTCTTTTGCATCAGCGAGCCAAAGATCACAGTAATTTGTGTGATTTATCGTGTTTGTGCAAGCGAATGAACGGATACCCGGAGGGGAGGATGAATGACTATTTCCATTTCTCACTACTGCTCGCAGAGAACCGGAGATGGACTGAACTGATTTTAGAAACAAAATGAAAAAGAGAGACAGGACGAAGGCAGGCTGGAGTGCTGTTTAATGACAGATTAATACAAGTGTGACTCCAGTAAACGAGAAGCATAGATTCAGAGTGAAGGGAGGCTTGAATGCATCATCGTTTTGAAGGACAGTAAAATATAGTCTGGATAAAAAGAAGACAAAAACAGAGTGGAGGTGAAATATCATTTAAATGCATTTCATAATAACCTCTATAATACAACAGGAGAATATTGGACAAGTTGCCTCCAGTTCTTCTTTTCACCTGCAGTTTGATGTATAACTGCTGTCATGTGCTTTGAAGGTTAGACTGCAGCGATGTGCTTGCTGTGATTTCTATTGCCCCGGGTTAAAGAAAGAGTTTGACATTTTGGATAATAAACTAATTAACTTTCCTGCAGAAAGTAAGGTGAGATGACAAATACCACTCTCATTGTCAGCGCACTCAGTATGCTGGTTAGCTTAGCTTAGCATGAAGACCTGAGTCTCTCTGAAGTTAAAACATGTCAGCGCCTCTATAGCTTGTTGATTTATGTATCTCATTTAATCTGCACTCAAACAGAAACGGAAGATTTCAAATTGTTACCTAATTTTTGTACTCTAACTCTCGCCGGTTACGCAACAATCGGACATATTTTAACCCAAACTCACGATCTTTTCCTCAGCCCAACCAAGTAGTTTTGTTGTATAAGTAAACCTAAAAACCAACATTGGAAGTTTACTTTGAAATGAGACTGACAAGCCGTCCTTGACGTGTCAACACCGAATGCTAGAGTGGTATTTCACGAGTTGACAATTGATTCATCCTCAGATCGATCCTTGGCCTTTCCTCTGTGGCGCGTCCTGTTCATGACTCTGGCCTCTCGGTCATCTGTAAGGTGTAAATATATATATATATATGAGTAATCCAGACGTTAGAACAAGGACCGATGTGCTCCAACTCCACCCGTTCATCCTGCGTGTTTCGTTGAGACAACAGGCCAGTGCTCGCCGTCGGTAGCAGAACTGGTTTCACGGTTATTTACATGCAGTCGTCTCGCGTTCCGATCCGGTTCACGGCCTCTGCCGCCTCGTGACGCCGCCTCTGCCGACCTTAGCCGCCGCGCTCTTTAATAATGATAGGCGGTGCGGGAGGAGAGCGCCGGCAAATGGAGCGCGCTGAGCTGCGACCGGGACTGACGGTGACAGCGTGGGCTTCGGAGCTGAGTTAATGGCAGACTGTTGTAGCCCTACGACGGAGCAGTCTGCCGTATGATGTCAGTCAGGGAGTGAGTCACGGTGGACCCGGTACAGCGCAACCCCGTCCATCTGCTGCGCCCTGCAATACCATGCACACGGATACATAGAGCCTCCACACAGCTGATGTTTTAACATGGACCTGCAGAGACCTGAACACGATTAGCAGAGCTTTGCTGCAATCTGAATTTGAATTGTTTCATTTCAGCCAGATTTAGACAAATGGCATTATTTTGGAGTGCATAGCAAGCATGCGAACAACAGGAAGGAAGCAGAAAAGACAACTTTCAGAATTGTGCATGAACACCCTACTACCGATACATCAAATTGTCTCACACACACACACACACACACACACACACACACACAGCCCATGTGATCATGTAATAATGTAACGCCTCTGTTTGTCTCCCACCCAGACCCGTACGAAGACCATTCTGGCTCTCTGCGTCTCATCACCATTAAGCCCATGACTGCTCAGCCAACCTACTCCTACCCCACCTCCTCATCCCACAGCCAAGACTCTGTGGTCCTCAACGGGGAGGTGAGTCCGCACACACACACACACACACACACACATACACACATACACGTAATGTACACACACCCCTCAAGGCTTCACCGCACTCCGCTGTGAGGTGCAGCAGCTCTGACAGTCGAAGGCAGAGCAACAACTAGAACACTGTGAGTCACACAGAAACAGCACAGCGGCATTTTGGAGTTGCGTACGTAAACATGGCAGATGTTTTATTGTTTGGTCATGTGTTGCAGTAGAAAGTACAACTTAAAGAACAGAACGAGTGAGCCATTTGTATCTGCATAGGGAGCGGGTCCTCTTCACAGAGCCACCGCCGTGTTTCTACAGGAGCTCAAAGTGGCCTTTCTTGATTTCCAGTCACCTGAAGGCCACCGTAGTTCTTTGACAAGATTGTGACGCTGCGGTAACGTGAGCCGCGGAGTGCAAAAGAATGGCACCGCCAGCCGTCAGGCCGTCTGCCTTCCGTTGTTCCTGGTGTCATTATGACGAGGACGTCTCACTTTATTGCAGTCTTGGAAAGGAAGGAGCAGACAGAGGGTAGTGGGTTACAATCTGCAACCACGCCGCTGGGTGGCACCAAAAGTTAAAGTTTGAACTCGGCGGCAACCTCCGGTTCTGAAAAGCGAGTTAAACTTCCAACTTGATTTATTCCCTCAGTAAACATTGTAAACATGAGTTTATGGTCTCAATCTCTAGTTTACAGTCTTCTTCAACACAGCATGATGTTCATTTAGTACATTATGCTCCATTTAGAGTCAAACAGACCATAAAGCAGGGGATGATTTAGGGGCGGGGCTTACTGTGATTGACAGGTCATCAGAGCCGTATATGGCGTCTCTACGTCACTCCTCCGAAGTCCAAATATTGCAAAAAAAACAAAAACAAGATGGCGACAGTCAAAATCCAAGATGGCGACGGCCAAAATGCCGAACTTGAAGCTTGAAAACTGCAGCCCACAAACCCGTGGGTGACGTCACTAGGGGTTCCAGTTTTAGTTTAGGGTGTGACTCGTTGTGTGATTATCGAGCTGTAGGGAATGTTTGTTGAAACACATCGATCCGTCTTAGCACGAGGAAGAAAGGGCAAAAAACTTTGAACAGTTCATCATAACAAATGGCAACAGCTCTCTATCGGTCCCCTTCTAAGCGGATGGACAAAATGATTACTTGAATTCGATACCGGAATGGATTGTTTGCAGGCCAACCACGGCGGGCTGAAGCAGAAGTCGGACATCGAGCACTACAGGAACAAACTGCGGCAGAAGGCCCGGAGGAAGGGCTACGGAGAGTTCTCTCTGTCCGGGACCGGCAGCCACGGCTACAGTCACCGCGACGCCAGGCACGGCCGCCACGACAACGGGCTCAAGGAGCCGATGACGGCCGAGGAGAAGAGGGCCTCCTTCGCAGGATGTCATAAGAGGTATGGATCGCGAAAACACAAGAATGTCCCTTTGCTCACAGGCTTCATTCAACCAATATCTGATTCAATGTCCTGACAGTTATGTAGTCCCAGACTTAAAAGATTCCACTTCCCTGTTAAAGTGGAGTCCTACAGCATGCTCATTATTGAAGCATACGAACGTTTGTCATCGTTATTTATGCAGTAGAATCTTAAATAACGATTAAAACACGTTTTCCACCAAGAATTGTACATCTACTGTAGCTGTAGCTGTGGAGTGTAGTTGCTAAGCAACTGGGGGGTGATATTTGGTCAGCACATTCATATTTTACAGTTCATACTGATAAGTGTCTGTTTTGCTTCTCTTCGTGGCTCACTGATTCAACCTTTGGCACAGTTCATGGATCCTTTAAAAAGCAGTGATTAGCAGAACGTCCGTGGTCGTCACAGTTGTAGCGGTTTGATCGACTCGTCATGTCTGGGATTCAAAGTGCAGACGCACCACAGCCTTCAGCACCTACAGGGTTCAATTCAAAATGACAATTCCAGCTTTTGCACATTTAATCAGGTATTATTACAGATTAATCAGGTACAACCTGAACATATTAAATGAATCCACACAAAGCCTAAAGTAAATTGAGGGTAAATATTATTAGCAATAAACCGTGACTGTTGTTTTGTATGTGGACAACAGCAATTTGATTTTCCAGTGATTTTTCCATTTTTGACTTTCCTAAAATTCAAGTTTTCTGACCCCAAATTCTCCTCCAAGACTCAGAGAATGCGTGTCGACAGTATGAACCTGAGCTGTAGTTGCTGTATTTCGTCCGTCAGGTACTCCCACCCACGGGAGCCCGCCTACTGGAGCCGGCAGTCTCTGAGCAGCCCGAGCCCGGTAGAGACGGAGATGGACCTGCTGGTGCTGAGAGAAAGATCCAGGAGGGGCATCCGGAACAACGGCTACGATGTGAGTAACGTCGCGAGGTCCCGGACCTTCTGGTGAAAGCCTGAGTCTGCGTTCTTCCCTGTAGTTTGACAAAACGCTCAGACCAGGAAGTAGGTCAGTGGTGCGCTGAAGAGCGCGTCAGAAAGAGTGGGAAAAGACGGCGGATTAAAACATTTTAGTGGTTTGAAGCAACTTCTCTACGTTTGTGTGGAGGATGTGAGGGATTTACTGTCAAAAAAATACCCAGAGGCAGGAGCATGCAAAGCTTTCAGGAACTTAAAAGACGGATCCTGTAACAAACTGTAATACAGCAGCTAAGGTCCGACCCCTGACCCGGTGAGTCACACAGAGCGATGCTGATGAGACCGCTGCCGGATCCTTCTTCCCAAAAGGCTCTCGTGACGGCTGTGGCAAAGCAAAGCTCTTCCACTTTCGTCAAACGAATATAAAATAATCTCCTGGGTGCATTTCTAACTTTAATCCTTTCTTTCCCGCCTTCTCTGATGCCGTGAGCTCACACCTGAGGGATTATCAAACCACCTCCCGATGAACTTCACAAAGCTGCAGCCAACGGAGAGATAAAGACAGAGGAAGGGAGGAAATGACATTTTAAGATTAAGGAAAAAGGCGATTTCTTCATGAATACACACAGCAGAACATGGAGAAAGGAAGAAAGTGGGAGATAAACTGGGCACAGATAGAGTGAGATCTCTCTATGCTGCACCACGGCAACAGCAGTGACCACGCCACGGCTGAATGTCAATGAGTGTGAATGTGATTATGGCCTATTCATGGGTTCGGATGGGAGGCGCGATAGCAGCCAAACGCCACAAGGAGAGCAGAGGGTTCTGCAGCAGCATGCACGTTTGTGGGTGTTGATGCAGGAACGTGGAGCCCGGTCGGTTTGGGTTTCGTGCTTTAGAATTGTTGCTTTGTTCAACACGCCTCGGTCTCGTTGGTTTGGAGCTGTACAATAATTGCATTGAACAAAAAAAAAAAATTAGTAAAAAAAAATGTTTATAGACAAAAATAGTAGCCGCTTAGTCATCACTGGTGAAGTGTGTGGCGCCGTCTGTTTCTGCATTTTATCTTTTCTTTTCATTTTGCAGTTTTTGGGACGATTTTGGGCGTCGACTTCTATAAAAACGTTGGTGCCAGATCAAACGCAGGGATCCGACAGGAAGCTAGGAAGAACGCACCAAAACAAGGCAAAGTTAGCGCGGTGAATAGACGTAGCTCTCTCCAATCTGAGCAACCTAACCCGCGTAGAGCCGGGGAGGAGGGGCCAACTCGGAATGGTGAAATAGCAGCAACCGAGGAATCGTACTCATTGTGCCTTTAATATTATATATAATACCCAGTATCAATTTCTGTATGATTGATACTGTTGAATTCAATCCAGTTTAACATAACAAAAAAAAAGACAAAAGAATTCAGTGACTCATCACTGAATAAATCTAAAAGAATATATGAAAATACGCTCTGTTGGCAGTTTATTAGGTGCACCTATCTCAATCTAATGCAGTCTAATCCAACTCTCCTGCATCATTCATGAAGGTCGACATGTTAAACTGTGTTGCTTTGCACCCACAGGAGTTCACCTTGTTGGTATCAGTGAGGGTAGCCTACAAAACAGAAGCACTTTCAGAATAACACAATACAGTTCAGCAGCGCCACAAACTACATCCACCAGAACCGTCAGACGGCCTGTTGTTGATGCTGATGGAGCAGCAGAACCTGCTGCACAGCATGGGTGGAGGTTTGACTATTCTACCTGATGATGAGAGAGAGAAACTTTAGTTTTAGACTCCCTTACTTCAGACTTACTGGGAAGCTGCAGACCTTCTGCTCCTGACCATCTGGACATCTGTTTTCAGCTCCTGCATTAACGCCAACGTCCTTCGTATATTCTCAGGAGCATTTGTTTCTTAGGAAACCGAAAGTCCAAACCGTGATTTGTTAGAAAGGCGTGTGATTTCGGTGTCCTCATTGATGAATGCCCCCCCCCCCCCCCCCCCGCCTTGTCCCGCTGTGCTCCGCAGGGCGAGCCGGAACCGTTCGAGGAGACCAATGTGGACCATCTGATGAGCTCCCTGGGTTACGGAGGCGGGTCCACCGGCACCGGGACCGGCAGCCTGGGGGTGAAAGCTCACCGCGGCTCCGACTCCTCCACACTCAGCTCCCAGCCGTCCATCGATGAGGTCCGCACGCAGATGCACATGTTGCTAGGCAACGCCTTCAGTCTGGCGCCTCCGGACCACGACCCCCCTTCTCCACCGACCAAGTAAGTTTTTTCACTGATTATTTTAAACCTGCATTCATTCACGGTATTGTGTGTGTGAAAGAATAGAGAGTTGTTTAAGAGTGATCCCAAGCTAAGAAAACTGAAATCATCGTCAACAGCCACCACCGTCACCACCACCACGCCCACAGAGCCTACAACCCGTCCCACACCAGTCACTACAGCGACGGGGTGACCAGCGCCCCGGGGACCATGAACCATCCCTGCGGAGGCAGGCAGAGGAGCGCCGGATACGAGGACATGCACCAGTGTAGCCTGCCCAAACCGGTAAACCTTCACTTACCTCTCCGCTGCTGTACAGCCGTGCGCATCTGTTTCCCACATAGCTGCCTTCACCAAAATACAATGGAGGTAAATGGAGCTCCATAGGTGGTGCTCACAGCTGATCGACTTTGTTTTCAAAAAGCTGTTTTTACCACGTCTTCAGTAGCTTTCTCTATGGAGAGGTTGAAATATGACGTGATATGATGGGTGATAAAGATTTATTAAAAGTGCAAAATAGGTCAAATATGCACTTGTGGCAAGTATGCATTTTACAAGATGAATAGAAGTTTTTGTCTTAAATGTGATGAAATCAATGCCTCGTGATTAAAGTAGAGTTAATATGTGAAATCAGTGAAATCAGCAGAGTTAAATCCTTAACTTCAGTTAAAGTGGCAAAAGCACCGTTACATCTTAAGCATTAAT
>NW_027176483.1:20727646-20737646 GCF_023349555.1 Cebidichthys violaceus | reverse complement strand
GTACAAAACAGTACAATACAGTACATTACAGTACAAAACAGTACAATACAGTACAATACAGTAAAAAAACAGTACAATACAATAAAAAAACAGTACAATACAGTACAATACAGTACATTACAGTACAATACAGTACAAAACAGTACAATACAGTACAATACAGTACATTACAGTACAATACAGTACAATACAGCACAATACAGTACATTACAGTGCAATACAGTACATTACAGTGCAATACAGTACAATACAGTACAATACAGCACAATACAGTACATTACAGTACAATACAGTACATTACACTACAATACAGTACATTACAGTACAAAACAGTGGAAAACAGTGCAGTACAATACAGTACAATACAGTACGGGAAACGAGCAGCAAAAACATCTTGAAAACAATAAAACTCCAGTCAGATCAAATAAATAGTGTCAGAGTATGTCCATAAATAGAAATACACAGTGAGCTACACCACACACACACACAGGTAAGTAGCACTGCCTCCTCCCCTGACCTGTATTCACCTGTGTTACTCTTCACAAGGGGGAACCTGAACCAGAACTACAGAGAGTTGTCTGATAGGAGGCCTTTACCTTCCTCTCCATGCGACGTCGCGCCACTGTGCAGTTTAACTGACGAAGACGTTTTATCATGGCAGCAGATCAATTGAAGTTTTCGATTAGTAACCATAATGTTGTTATCACCCAAGGAAGACGTATCGCCAGCTATTAGATGGTGAAACGATGGTGTGTGATCATGTGGAGGCAACTAAGTCTGTGTGATATGAAGCAGTTGGTTTCAACAATTTTTTGGGAGCTTCTAGAGAGGCGGCTTGTCGGTATTCGCAATAGTTGATTGGATGATCTGTACACCGTCTAGTTTCCTTGACTTGTTTGAATGAAAAAAAGAACCTTTAAGCTGCAGGACTACGTGGAGCTCTAGCGTTGTGCTGCTGTATGCAGCTGTGAATGCTGATAACTTGACATCAGGTCAACATCTGTCTCTCTTCCCACGCTGACAGTTCCACCCCCGACGTTAGTCTGAAGCCCCGTGCGTCAGAGGCCTCGGACCTGCAGGCCCAGCAGCACAACGGCGCCCCCTACCTGCCGCTATCCAGGACGCCCTTCCCCGCCGTCACCGTCGACCAGTCCATCGCCGCCTACTCAGGTACGACGGGCAGACAGTAGCTACGCTGAAGTGAAGAGAAGTCGTTGTCTAAATCCACCTTTACGTCTCACAGGAAACCCAATAACGGCAGTCTACGCTATATCTGCCAACCGCCCGGGTTACTCAGACTACTTCGTCATGTCACCGCCGTCCTCGTACCGCAGCCCGTCCTGGATGTCCTACCCACCCGAGCCAGAAGACCTGCCGCGGCAGTGGAACGACACACCGGTGAGACACACGTCTTCATGATGTCTTTTTAACGCACGACGAGCTGCAAACACTTTACTTGTTGCCAGTATTTTTTCTTTTTTTTTTTTTTTTATCTCCGGTGTGTGTGAAGCGCTTCTCTCTCTTCTCCCCGCAGAACTCGCGTCATCTCGAAACCATCTGCTGAAGTCGTCTGCCTGTGACACCGAGTGGGAACCGATAGCTCGGTGGGTCATGTGATCTTAGCACCGCTATCTTCTGTTGTCACAAGCCTGCAAATATTATATATCTAGGGCTTTTATTTTAAAACATATGAATGGAAGGAGTGAATCTGGTATGTGCTGCCTTTGTCAAGGTTGAAAGGAGTAATAAAGTTAGCAGTCTAGATTCAGACTCACAATAAATATACATATAAGCTCCCAGGGTGAATGGACTTGCTAATGGTCAGTTTGCAAATGAATCGGTCGCTAACGGAACAATAACTTCACACAGTTTATTGAAAAGGGTTTGGGGTTCTGCATGGTGGATGGAGCGTTCCGTCACCCCAATAGTCCGGAAAAGGTCCCATTTGTCCGAAGGCCAAAAAAAACAAAACGGCCATTGTTCTAAAGACCGATTGCTCCGATAATAAACAGTCTCCCTGCATCAAACAGAAGCACATCCTGACGACGTTGGACCCGCCTTCCTCTGCCTCTGGTTGGCTCACCTGGATACACTTAGCCTAACTAATCTCACTCCTCACTAAACCTAATCAACCCAACTATTGGTGTTTTTTTGGAATAATGGGTTATCGAAACAATGGGCGATCCCCCGACACATGTCCTCCTCAAAGGTCAGCGCTGTCAAGATGGCTTCCTGTTGGCCAACAGCAGGAATTATGTCAATGTTTACCAAATTCTGCGCAGATTTCACCATTTTAAATCCTGGTGGTCCAGGACTTTGTACTGAATGGACACACAAATAGTAGCTGCATAGTAAACAGATGTAACCGGAACCTGTAATGGAAGAGCAGGTTGGTTTATGTGCTCAATGTGTTCTTTCTTCAGGTGTCTCTTTGGATTGGCAGAGGACCTCCCTCTCACCAACAAACTCTGGAGCTCCATCACCACTCCTACTCTTCGGCCCGGCCCGGCCTCCCCCCTGTCTGATTTAACCCCTGCTCTCCACTGGGCCGGCTCCAAGCGTTCCTCATCCTCCACGACTCCTCTTTCCCACGAGCGTCTTCACCTCCCTGTCCAAAGCTCTGCTCGTTCAGCCGCAATTCTCTCTCTTTCTGGATTCTCTTTCTGCTCCCTGAGCCCTGTGGCCCTCACTGGCCCTCACTGGCCCCCCTTCCGGAGCCAATAGTCACCATCTCTAAGTAGACCGCCTCCTCTGTGGTGACCACCCGTTGTACAGCCAGAGGGCCCCCCCCCCCCCCCCCCCCCCTTCACACCGCTGAACTGAAGCTTGCGCCGTGCTTCACACACGTGTGCAGTGTGGATGAACAGTGTTGACACGCAGTCACTGCCATCCGCCCAGCACACGATGGCGCTGCGTTATCGGTACGGCAGTGCCCCAGTACTCTGCTCGTCCTCTGGAACCGGACCGGACCGGACCGGACCGGACCGGACCGTCCTGGACTTGCCTCTGATTTCCACCATGAAGCCAGGAAAGCTGGACTGACTTAAAACTGTGCTTTTTTGTTTTGTTTTTGTCGATGAATCCAAATTCCTACTGTATGTTAACATTCTACAGCTGGTTAATATGTGTATTTTAAACTTAAGTAAGAAAAAAAAATTATTTAAGGAAAAGGGGGAAGAAAAAAAATCTCTTGTCTTGAGCCGTCTCAATTTCAGTTTTTGGATATTTGTGTGCTTTTGTCTTTTACTTTTGTGCATTGATTGTTATCAATGGATTACTGTACAAACAAAAAACAAATGTAATGAGTGTTTCTCTTTCACTCATCTTTACTTCAAGGCAAAAAAAAGATATAGTTCATTCTTCAAAACAGAGAAATCGGCGGCTTGGTTGTCCGTGGTTATGATGGCATTTCTGTACTTTAAAAAGAAGAATGACTTTGTTTCCTTATTTGCGTCATCAGACTCATCAGACGGGAACCCGTCGCTGTGCTCATCAGGCAGACCTGGGTCGACCGCTCTCACTGGAATCCAATCTCGTGCGGTTCTGTGTTTTGTAGCTTTGCAGCCGCTGCAGAGTTTGTTTTGCTCCTCAAGTTAAAGATAAAAAAAAAAAAAAAAAACACACACACACACACACACACACACACACTGACTACATGATGACTTGGATTTGAACCTATTCCAATTCTGGTCTGACTCAGGTCTGTTGAGATGTGAACACACCAGTATTCTTAGAAAAGCAGTTGTTTTACTTGACAGGCGTCTACTGTATTCTACTGTATTCTACTGTATAAGGATTTGACTCTTGGTTTGTTTCGGTCTTGATGAAGAGAGGGGGGGGGGGGGGGCGTATTTGGTCGCTGGACTATGGTTTAGTACTGTTCAAGAGACTTGAGGGCTCAGATGAGCCGCATATGTAACGATTAAGCGTATTACTGTACATAGCAGATGATTTAACGGAGAGATTTATGCAAGTACTGTGGGAGGGATAATACTTCGCTTGACATTTTTCTGACGCCATTTTTCCTTTTTGTTTCCACTGCGTTTTGGAGGGGTGGGGGGGTGGGGGGGGGCTTCTGAAGGATGCACGCCTCATTTGGATCATCTTTGTTTTCCCAATCTATAAAGGAGCAGACGGAGTGTTTGGAGTTGACATGCAGTAAAGAGGCGGATCCTACTGCCTGCATTTACAGTTTTCTTTCTTCTTGAACAAAGCTAAAATAGCCATAATAGTACAAAGAATGTCTAAATTATATTTACCCTCATTTTTTCTGAGGAGAACTGGAATTGTTTATTTACAGTTCATTGCTGTATTTAAGGCTCCTCATCACTGAGATGGTGCCAGAGGAGATCACAGCCATACGGTAACTCCACCGAGACGTACAGCGTCGTGTCGACAGAGAAGGAAACCACATGGCAGTGTGTTCGAGGGAGCAGAGACGCAGTGTGGATAGAAACAGTGACGGCAGCTTAGTGTAGATGAACATGAAACGAGCACTTTTATAAAGAGCCCCAACCTTTGGCCGAAACGAGCAGAAGCGATGCAAACATGCTGTTGTACAGCATGATATATTCAGATTCTATAAATCTACACCCTTTGGGATTGCTTTTAACTAAGCCGGAAACTGTAAATGCAAAATCATCGATCTGGTTTTTTTTGGGGCCGTAGCTACCGGTGACCTCACACGGGACACGGTGCACGGTGTCAAGTTAGGGAACGGGACCGAAGTTTACTTCATAATAGAATAAGAGAAACGTTATGGGAGACACAAGTTCCAGAAGTCTTTTTTTAAGCATTTAAATTGATACATTAATAAGGGAACGTTAGTGGAATGGGGTCGTGCCGGTGAGACTTTGACCTCTTGACCTCGGTATTTCTACGGCCCTGCCTCTGTTTGACTCCGTTCGACACGAAGCCTGCATCTAGAAAGCGGCGCGGGTCCGAAGCCGTCTTTTCCAGTTCAGCCAGGTGTTCTGAAGGAGCGTCCCACGTTTAAATCCAGGCCTGCGCACGACTAAGAGTAGACGTTCAGGAAAGAAAGCGAAGGTGCTGGATCATTGTGAGTGCACACGGTGCTATTAGTGTCTTCAATCATCATCATCATCATCCTCCTCTTCATCACTGGAGATCTGCAGCAACAATCATATAAACAAACTTCCACTCCATCATTTTGGTTTGCAGAGAGGCGCGGGAGGGTTTCTGGTTTCTGAAGCAGTGATTTAAAGACGGGAGACTTGGCGCTATATGCTGTAAGTTGATGTGCAATGTTTGTGCTTTACACGGGTAGCGGCGAGATGCTTTCTCTTTTTTTTGGTCGACGGACTCAGACAGCCAGTAGTTCTTTCTCCGCCGGTCGAGCCGTGTCGCGGTGCTGATGATGTCACGCTGTCGTCGATGGAAGTCACAGTTTTGGCGACAACGATGAATGCTGTTGGATGTAGTTATGCAGAAAACTTTTTTGGGTGAAATTCAAACAATAAAGACAAATTACAATTCTCTGTGTTGTTGTTGTTGTTGTTGTTTCGTTCGTGTGTCGTTTCCTGTTTTTCTGCAGATGTGGTCCCCGTTATTCACCAATGAACCGTGTGCGGTAGATCTGTCCCGTGACCACTAGAGGGAAGCAGACGCATACAGTAGAGGCCCTCTCCTTCGCTCACGCTGCTTTCAGCAAGTGATCAAAAGTACTTGTTTTTTTCGTATTTCTGTATGTAAAAGAAGGGGAAACTCATTCTGTTTTGAGGTTGAGTCAGCGGCGTTATGAATAAAACATGTTGAGAATCATTTCTGTCCCTGAGATGAGTGCTGGGCTCCTGCAGAGCCTTCCTGTCTCTGACCTCGACTCTTCCAATGCAAGCAGGCTGTTAGTCAACAGGAGGAGATGTGGCTGCGGGGCGGAGGAGGCCTTCTTTTGTGTAAATTACCTAAAAAAAAACAGCCATGAATCACAGTACAGCCAGGGCTGGCTGTACTGTGATTCATGCTGATTGCAGCCTAAAGGAATGTGAATATGTAACCTGAGGGAACGAGAGTTCTCTTCACTCAAGATAAGATGAAGGTCGTTACAAGTGTGTTCCTTGTAGTCGACATGAAGGAAAGCGCTCCTTGACTGGCTTGCACCAGTTGTTTGTGAATCCATCGCTAACTTTCTATTTTTCGGCAGGTTGGCATATTCAACCCAATGCATCATGGGAAAATCCCCCTCTAGGTTTCAGCTAACAGCTAATGTAGTGATGGTGAGATGAAGCTTCATGAAGCATCGACGCTTTCAAGCTAAATTGTTCCTAAGAGGCTTCATGTGCTCACAAAGCCCCCTATTGGCCAAAGAGTGTAAAACAGGCAGGTATAGTCTTAGCCATGTGATCAGTTGTATACAGTTATGGCAATGTAATCCACTTATATAAATATAGTATCTACTATCTAGTGTATTCTGATTACATAACATAACTGTATATTAAACAATAATTTAGTTTGGTAACACTTTATAATAACGACACGCTATGAAGCATTAGTGAAGTATGAGTAAACACTTAATTCATCATTTATAAAGCGTTGTTCCTACATTAACACTCATTAGTACACAACTCATAACAACAGTTATACATGTTTTACTCTTCATTAATAAGCTCGTCTATTATGAGTTTGGTGATTATGTTTTCATACTTTATGAATGATTGATTCCACATTTGTAAATTAAATATTATATATATTACAAACCAATTATTAAGGAGTTGTAGATGATTAATAACATCCTTTATAAAGTGCTAGTAAATGATTAAGAACTTATTTAGATGCACATTATTCATGCATGTGTATGTATAATGATTTAGATATGCACTAATGGTTAGGGACTATGTTAATATATGCTTTATAAATGCGTATTAATAGTGCAATTCATGATTAGTTCAGGTAGTTACTAGTCATTTATGAAGTATTTTGTGTGACCTCATCTAAAGTGAGGACTATCTATGCTTTACAAAGCATTTATGAATGACATAGAAAGACCATCAGTGCCTCAAAACCCACAAAAGTCTGTTATCTTCTCAACAGAAAAGACCAAACGACAAACATATCAATATTTATTACATGGGTTCAATGGGCTTTGCACTGATCATACATCATCTGGGTAAGTTAAGGATTCTGACTAGTCTGATATGTAGAGACACTCGCTTACATTTGATATATATCTCTTCATTCATTTAATAGCACCTATAAATGCTATTTACAAAACACCTGTTTTGTAATTTGATTTCATTGTTGTTGTTTTTTACTGACACTTGATGCGCTGCAGTCGGCCCTCGTCCTTGGCGGTGGCTGCAGCGTACCAGACCGTGATGGAGGAGCACAGGATGGACTCAATGATGGCGGTGTAGAAGTGCACCATCGTTGTCTTTGGCAGGTTGAACTTCTCCAGCTGCCTCAGGAAGAACATCCTCTGCTGAGCCTTCTTGGTGATGGAGCTGATGTTAAGCTCTCAGTTGAGGTTCTGGGTTATGATGGAGCCCAGGAAGAGGAAGGACTCCACAGCGTCGACGGGGGAGTCACACAGGGTGATGGGGGCAGGTGGGGCTGCGTTCTTCCTGAGATCCACAACCATCTCCACTGTCTTCAGAGCGTTGAGCTCCGAGTTGTTCAGACCGCACCAGGTCACCAGATGGTCGGTTTCCCACCTGTATGCGAACTCATCCCCAACCCAGAGATGAGTCCAATGAGTGTGGTGTCATCCGCAAAGGAGCTTGATGGACTGGTGACTGGAGGTGCAGCTGTTGGTGTACAGGGAGAAGATCAGAGGGGAAAGAACGCAGCCTTGGGGGGAACCGGTGCCGATGGTCCGGGAGGCCGAGACGTGCTTTCCCAGCTTCACATGCTGCTTCCTGTCAGACAGGAAGTCTGTGATCCACTTGCAGGTGGAGTCGTGCACGTGCAGCTGACAGAGCTTGTCCTGCAGCAGAGACAGGATGGTGGTGTTGAAAGCAGACCTGAAGTCCACAAACAGGATCCTGGCGTAGGTTCCTGAGGAGTCCAGATGCTGGAGGAGGAAGTGAAGGGCCATGTTGACTTTGTCCGTTACAGACCTGTTGGTTCTGTAGGCAAACTGCAGCGAGTCCAGGAGTGGGTCAGTGAGGGTTTTCAGGTGGGACAGGACCAGGCGTTCAAAAGACTTCATGACCACAGAGGTCAGGGCGATGGGCCTGTAGTCATTAAGTCCTGTGATCCTCCGTCTTTTGGGGACGGGGGTGATGGTGGAGGCCTTGAAGCAGGCTGGTACGTGACATGTGGCATTGTTATTATCTTACTCACTTTGTTATGCAGGTGTAGCCGGTCCATCGGAGAAAGAAGACGCCATGCAAGATCAACGCTCAATGTTCACGCAGAACATCTGGAGTTTCCATGAGGACGAAGAAGACAAAACGTTTGAAGTTCTTTTAACCGACCACACAATGAAAGGTTAGCCGGACTTTATGGAGGACGGACATGTTGATGAATCCGCAGCCTCTGAGATGTTATCACTTTACCTACCAGCTGTTTCAGAGCTGTGAGACGAGAGCTGTGGCTGGCTGAATGTATCAATGGAGAATATATGGGAGAGGAAAGTTACCGCTTTAAATATTAATGACTATTTACTGACTGTGTAGATTAAACACAATTTACAACATGTTCACAATCGGTAAGGCCAACTCCTTAAAACGAGCAGTAATTAAGATCAGCGTATATGTTGGAATGATGGCATTAGAATGTGCCTGAGGCAGAATTTTGACTTTTACAGCCCAATTGTTTTCCCCCCCACCGGCTGGCTACTCCATAAAAGCCACCACTACCGAAACACAGGAAGCCCTGTGCTTTTCAGATAGCTTTAAATAAAAATGTAAAACAAAGCAAGTTAGAGGTTACAACATCGGCCATTGGTGAGCAACCAACATCTCCTACTGCCCCTCCATTCAAAGCAGTCTAGAACCGGGCCCGACTCACGTGTGCAGAAGTAGCTGTCACTATGTACTTCCTCCGTGGTTGTGAACCTCCTTAGCAGTGCTGTGCATTTATTAATCACTTCCTTGCTCCACTATGTCCACTAGCTGGATGCATTTAGTGATGGAGCTGAAAGACGTTTGGTGGAGCTGAGTGGGTGATAGTTATCTGTGGGGTTTGTCGCTGCCAGCGGCCCCTTTTTTTTTTTTAACGTGTCACTTTGTAATTTCATCCGTTGTTGAGTTGAATAAATTGAATTAGCGCAGCCTTAAATTCATCTTTTCCAACGTGTCGCTCCGCACCGTTCTATTCTCTGAGGGCCAAAGGACTCATGTGGACAAAGTGAAGCGAAGCTCGACGTGATGTAAAAGGCTTTGGGAAGGCTTTGATGGGCTCTGTGCAAACACTGAACAGCCTTCCTTTGTGCTTGCTCAGGTACCTTGTGTTTGTGATATTCTTCATCCTGTCTTGGCTTCGGTCAGCTTCGTCTCTCCGGCGCTAATCCCACGCGCTCTCACGCGGGACGTTGATGTTATATACACTCAGCTAAAACCTGCCACATTTTGCCCAGAACAGCATCTTTTGGCCGATAGTTTTTCCCCAGCAGCTGTGTGTGTCTCTGTGTGTGTGTGTGTGTGTGTGTGTGTCTGCGTATACAAGTGTGTGTGTGTGTGTGTGTGTGCGAGTCCTGTTTGACAATGCTATCTCAGCTCTATCCTTTTAAAAACGAGGCCTATTTGCAGGCCTCAGCTCGAATAAAGATAAGAAATACCTAATTAATTGTATAAAAAAAAATAAAAAAAATAAATAAATAAAAAAAAATAAAAACTTTTTTTATATATTTTTGAGATGAGAAAAATCATGGAACTATCAGAATACATGTTACTGGTTCACATAAGATAAGGATGGAACACAGCAGAACTTGGAAAACTCAAAAGCTCGATCTTGAAAAACAGCACTTTTAGGGTATTGTTTTTTGGAAAGTATGGGTATCCAAGACTTTTAATATGCTGGGCTCTTAGAACAACTGATATAG
>NW_027176483.1:20720146-20722646 GCF_023349555.1 Cebidichthys violaceus | reverse complement strand
AACACTACTTTACACACACCACTACTTTACACACACCACTACTTTACACACCACTACTTTATACACCACTACTTTACACACAACACTACTTTACACACACCACTACTTTATACACACTACTACTTTTGTTGAAGAAAATCATCATATAACTTAGAATTAAACTAAAGCCATGGCCTGATTCTGATATCTCAATCCAGTTGAATAAACAAATGTTTCTTAGAAAGTATGAGTGCCAGCGACCTGAGATAGGTCGTGGCGACCGGGAACTCCCAACCATTTCCCGGTCAATGAGCAGAACATCATGCCAACTTGTTTGGGTACAATGTCCTCGAAAGAACATGACCAAACTAGGTGTTAGGCAAAGCCCCGTATTAGAAATCAGGGATGCTTTGTTTATGTGATTCGGCCGACTGATCTGATTGGTGGAAGGTGACTTAAGGGGGGTGAATTAGACTATAAGTGTAAGCTGTAATAACTGATACGTTGGATTTTTGTTGAATGTTGCCGTGTGGTCATTAAAACTTCCCGCTGGTTGCTACTCCAAGAACTCCGTCTCTTCTCTTCATTTTTGCTTCTAAACTTTACACACCACTACTTTACACACACCACTACTTTATACACACCACTACTTTCTACACACCACTACTTTATACACAACTGGTTCCCTCCACCAAAAGCCAATGGGAGTTTGTACATTGGATTGCGAATTATTGCAGAGAATAAGCTCTGTTGCAAACACAAGTTTATGATATTTACACGTTTTGTTCAATGAACACCACTTTAAGGATTTTTTGAAGTGTGAATGCAATCGGCAGAAGTACAAAGACGTCAGGCTATAAACAGACTAACCACGGGTTTACACAACGATGCTTTCAAAGCAGACTAGTTGTCGTGGTGTAGTTTTGTGTCATTTAGCCACCTTTAAGCAACCGTCTTTTTAAAAAACACTAAAAAGCTTAAACATTCATTAGAGGGGTATCTACTAAAGTATATTACATCGAAGAACAACATGTAAAAAAATGTTAAGCTTGTGTTAACCACAGGCCTTATTTCAGGCATCGAACCAAAAACCCATTAAAAAACCATTGACTTCTAGAGGAGAGGAACGGAGGTACAAAAATGCTGACTCATTTCTTCAGTACTCTATTAAGGCAAAATATCAACAACAACATGATCTTAGAAATGTGTGCATACTTCCCAAAAATAATGTACAGCAAAGGATGCAGTTAGAGGATCCACAGCTTAATTATACAACGCACAAACAAAATAAAAAAGTAGCAAAGTTACTCACAGAAGATAATAAAAGTGATCCTGTGAACTCAGCAAACCTCTGTGTCTGCCCAGCTCCACGCATCCTCCCAACCCTGCAGCATGTGTAGGCTGTTCTGGCAACAAGTCAGATGGTTAGTGAGTCTCCCAGCAGCCCTCTGCTTCCTCTGCTGCCCTGAGGGACACACACACACACACACACACACACACACACACACACACACACACACACACACACACACACACACACACACAGGTGAGTGCACAGTCCAACCGCTCAATCCCACCCTGCTGCTCATCTTGAACACTCTGTTAGTTTGTTCTGCAGACACTAGCCCAGAGGTTTAAGACTGTGCTGCTCCAATGACCCCCCACCACTACGGTCAACAATGGAGGATCAACTCACGTATAGAAGAAATGCTGCTAGTACAAGTGACAGCGCAGAAATACACAACTATAGTGTACTTTTTCTCTCACCACTGCTATTTCATGTTTCACACCTAAACACTCATATGTTCAAAAAACCTTGAACCTTGATCATATCAAGCTGCTTTATGGGAAATGTAGGAAGTGTTTTTTGGAGCTGGGACCATTTTACAGACTAAAAGTCAGGATATTTCTGCCTCTGCTTTAAACTTCACTATTCTTTTGGAAAAAAAATTGTTCTCGCAGTGCTTTTCTGAAGTAGACTGTATCTTGATTGAAACCATTGTGCTCATTGTACCTTCACAAAGGTACACTCGCTGACCTCATGATTATCCATGCTACAGTGGGTAACACAACAGGACCATAATAATGCTGAAACCGGTCCCCCTGTTTGATTCTGGCCCTGCAGTCCTATTTCATTTTGAAAGCTTATTTTTGATTATAATTATACTGTACCTGCAAACAAGCTGTGTCCTTCAGGCTCCTCAGGGCACATGCACAATGTGCCTGGTTGATGCTGAAATCACAGATACAGGAGACCACCAGCAGATGGCACTGTGTCATACACTTGGAGAAAAATCCCCTGCACCACCACCACCACCACCACCACCACCGCCACCCCTGAGAAAAGTCCCCCAAAAACCGCAAACTCTTGTTTATAATGCCACACAATACATGCAGTGGTTTATAATAGATTAGATCTCACAGACGTCTTCTTTGCATCCTGTCTCAAATAAACAACAAGCAAAGTAATGTGCTCCACATGTTACACCGACACCAGAGACGTGGCTCCGAAAGGTCTATT